>NC_041407.2:35755831-35988957 GCF_900747795.2 Erpetoichthys calabaricus
TGATTTTGTAAATGGAGGTGACTTTAATCTCATACTGAGAGGTTACACCTTCTTTCAAAAACTAGATGCACTCACCTTTTGGAAAGGAATCTGACTGCACTCCACTGGTGGAAAGTAACAAAGTACAACTACTTTGTTATGGTGCGTAAGTACATTTTTCATGTTATTTGTACTTTGCTTAAGTAGATTTAGTTGTGGATACCTTTGACTTTTACTCCACTGCATTTTACAGCAAATATCTCAACTTTCTACTGTTCTGCATTTTACATGGCAATGCATTACATTTTAAATTCACATGAACAGTTTTTTTGTTTTTCAGTGAATCATAGGAATCAATTTGCGAGCATGAATGAAACACTTTTGTAGACCTCAACAGGAGGGCTAAAACACATGTGTGATGCTGTCAGGCTCTTTGGCCTAGAGCAGTGTTCTTAAACTATGGGTCTCAGAACATATCTATGATGGGGGTTGCCAATTGTTGGGTAAAATTAACTAAGTCTGTCCAAGCATAAATTCTGTATCAAGTGATAAGCCACCAGTTATCTATCATACTCTTTTTGGCAGTACAGTATGTGGAATAATCCTGTTGATGCATTACAGAGAGTTTTTGTTTTGTGTCACTAAAAGTTAATAAGCATTCTTACCTTCTATCTCATAACCAGTGAAACAGTCGAACTGAGAAGAAAAGTACATACAGTGAATATATTTTGTAGGAAAACTTAGGCTTTTTTCAGTTAATTGAATTGTTAAATGGAAACTGGAGTATTTGAAACTATTTGCAAACTCATTTAGAAAAATATATTGTTATTATGTTAATGCGTTATTTTTTGTTATTTGAGACAAGGTAAATAAGATGCATTGATGCACCTTAACTGGTGCCATGAGTCAAATGACAAACTTTGCTTTCAAAAATCATCATATCTTTGCACCACACCCCAAGAAATTCATTCTCTCAGCTTTACTAAAGCTTACATTAAGCATTTCCGCTGGCAGTGATACACCTCAGGAGTCTATTCTTGTTTTGAATGATAATAGTTGTTTTAGGTTCAGTCCATAGGTGCTCTCTGTAAGTTTGCATGTTCTCCCTGTGTCTGCGTGGGTTTCCTCCTGGTGCACAGGTTTTCTACCATGGTCCAAAGACATGCAGGTTAGGTTGACAGGCGGTGCTGAATTGGCCCTAGTATTTGTGGATGTGTGTGTATGTTTGTGTGTGCGTGTGTTTGTTTGTGTGAGTTCACCCTGTGATTGGATAACATCCTGTCCAGGGATCGTTCCTGCTTTGTACTCTGTGGTTGCTAGTGTTATGTCCAGAATTGAATCCTGTGTTTCTTTAAGAGTCTGGTACATAGTTGATTCTGTAAAAGACATGGGGTGTAATTAACTGGGAATGGATGGGAAAAAGACAAAATTGAAAGTATAAAGGAAAAATGTTTGGAACTGAAAGTCTAATGAGTATATATCTGGATACAACATTTTGGCCAATGAGAATGGCTGAATTCACATTTCACCTGCCCTGGCAGAGATGGATTGAGTCATTCAAACTATATTTGGTGACCCTTAATGCTCAAGAAATGGTGGATGCAAGGAGGGGGGCTTTGCTATTGCACCATTTGGGAGTAAAGGGTCAACATATATTCTCCACATTGCAACCAGAGGCTTCTACTTATGCAGCCGCAAAGATAGCATCAGTGGCATATTTCAGCTCAAGTTGCAGTGTCCTTATGCACTGTTTTTATTTTCATCAAAGACCTCAACAGCCAGGTGAGTCGATTACTCAGTATGTTTCTGTTTTACTCAAACTGGAGCAACATTGTAAATTTGGCATCCTGCAAAACAAAATGATCTGCAACCAAATCATAGAGAAAACCAACTGCCATCAGTTGCGTGCAAGGCTGCTGCTTGAATCCGATGACCTTAGAGAAAGCAATGATACTAGGAAAGCAAGCAGAAAATGCTGTCATGGATGCAGAACAGTTACAAGGGGTATACACAGAAACTTCAAATTTAATTCCTGTGCACAAAATCACATCTGCAACTACACTGCAATGATGCTCAAAGTGTGGGTCAAATCAGCATATTATGACAGTAGCTACATGACCTGCACTGTAACAGTCTTAAAATCATTTTGCACGCTGGTGCTGGTCAGCTACTGTGCCCATGACTGCACACGAGCCTGCTCGTGAGTATCTGCATGCTCACTCTCCAGAACCTATAAATTGGGTGCAGCGGGCCACACCATTCATTAAATTACTGCATGTGCGTGGTTGGTGGTGTGGAACTCCTACTCTTACTTGATACTGGAACTAGGGTGTCGTTTTTAAATAAAACTATCTTAAACAGATTTTTTTCTCACGTACCTGTTAAGTGTGCAGGTGTTCAACTCACTGGATATGGTCACTCTCTTATAAATGTCCTAGACACAGTTACTTTCACTGTGAGTTACAATAATCAATGCACTTCAGCAGTGTCTTTCCACATCACAACGGGAAGAGCTAACACCATGGGGCTTGATCTTTTCCATACTTTATACTTTACAGTTTCAGACTTTTTAGGCTGGCCAGATTTTGTAAGTTTAAGGCTCCTGGCTACAGAGATTTCCAGCCTTATTCACACTCCTTGGCTGCATTACTGGCTTTGTCCACAAGTCAACAATTAACAATTACATCGCCCCAGTAATTCAGCCACTCCTTTGGTTTCTGTTGGCACTGCATAAGGAGGACTCTGCAAAATTAGAAAGGTTGCAGGATGCTGGCCTCATCGAGCCAGTGGATGTCTTATGCCTGGATATCAAACCTTGTTATCGCAGGTGTAAAGAATGGCAAAATTCGTCTTTGTGTGGATTTTAAGGAAGTTAGAAAAGTCATAATCCCTGATAAATATCCGCTGCCTACAACAGAATAGCTTATGACATAGTTCCAGTGCTCAACCATTTTCATTAAACTGGATCCTGCAAGGGTTATTTAAAGTGCTATTACATGCCACTAGCCAGGACCTGACTGCTTTTGAGTCTCACTTGGGGGTTTTCAGATTCACGTGGATGGCTTTTGGATTAAGCTCAGCCCCAAGCTGTTTTCCAAAGGTCATGTCATTATCACAATTCAATACAGTACAATTTATTTTTGTATAGCCCAAAATCACACAAGAAGTGCTGCAATGGGCTTTAACAGGCCCTGCATCTTGTTAGCCCCTCAGCCTTGATTCTCTAAGAAGACAAGGAAAAACTCCCAAAAAAAACCCTTGTAGGGAAAAAATGGAAGAAACCTTGGGAAAGGCAGTTCAAAATGAGACCCCTTTCCAGGTAGGTTGGGCGTGCAGTGGGTGTGAAGAAGAAGGGGGTCAATACAATACAATACAAAGAACAGAACAAATGCTCAATACAGTATAAAAATAAAACTTTTACAAGTATGGAGCAGAATTTAACAGTAGATGATATCACATAATATGATTGGATTTGTTTAGAGTCCTGGAGACATAAGCCATCAAGCTGCCGCCCCTATTTGGCCATTCCACAGCTGAAACAGCGCTGGGCCAGCAAATCCGATGAAAGGACCCCTCTACCACACGATTCCTGCAATCCTCCATCAGGGATGACTTTACCTTAGGCAGGCAAAACAACTTGGCAGGTGGGCCATAGCACCAAGTGCCACATTTGAGTACCAAGAAGAGAAACAGAATAGGTGAGGGTTAGTAACAAATTATAACTATCATGTTACTTATGTTTTAGTGTTAATGACTAACAACAGAGATGCAGTCTGTACAGTTAATCAGCAGCTCTAGTCAGGATATGCTAAACTGAAGTAGTGAGTCTTCAGCTGGGATTTAAAAGCTTCGACTGAAGGGGCATCTCTTATAGTAGCAGGCAGACCATTCCACAGTTTAGGGGCCCTGTAACTAAAAGCTCAACCTCCCACTGTTGTTTTATTAATCCTTGGAATCATAAGCAGACCAACATCTTCAGATCTTAATGTGTGCTCTGGTTTGTAAGTCATGATAAGTTCAGACAAGTAAGCCGGACCTTGGCCATTTAATGCTTTATATGTTAAAAGGAGGATTTTGAAATCTACCCTAAACTTAACCGGGAGCCAGTGTAAGGATTTAAGAACTGGAGTTATGCTGTCGTATTTTCTTGTTCTTGTAATAATTCTTGCAGCAGCACTTTGGATTAACTGGAGGCTATATAAAGAACTGTTTGAACATCCAGTGAACACTGCATTGCAGTAGTCAATCCTACTAGAAAATAAATTCATGAATTAATTTCTCAGAATCCTGTTTATTTACAGTAGAAATAGCCTTAATTTCCCAACATTTTTAAGATGGAAGAAACATGATTTGGACAACTTTGTAATATGCGCTTTAAATGACATGCTAGTGTCAAATATAACTCCTAGATTGCGGGCTGATTCAGTAAAATTAATGGTGACTCCAACTGAGTTAAGTGATGACAAAATATTTTTGTGATCAGCGTCATTCCCTCCAACAATTAACATCTCTGTTTTATCTGTGTTTAAAGACAAGTAGTTCTCATCCATCCACTCCTTTAATTCACTAACACCACTAAAATCATCGGAGAAACTCCATTTGATCTACTGTAAATGAAAGGTATAACTGGATGTCATCTGCATAAGAGTGAAAATTAACATTATGTTTCCTAATGACAGATCCCAGTGGAAGCATGTAAAGTGAAAACAATAAAGGTCCCAGTACTGAGCCCTGTGGGACACCATATCTCACTTTTGTGTATAATGATAGAGTACTGTCAGCACATTTCTGTACATATTGGAATCAATTTGATAAATAAGAACTAAACCAAACGAACACAGTGCGCTGCAAGAACATCCATTGCTCTTACTGGCAAACATTCCTGGTGTGTCAATATATCTAGATGACAGTGTGGTACATGGCCTCACTCAAGAACAACATGATATTTGCTTTCAGCAGGTACTACACCAACTGAAGCAAAGCCAGGCCACCTTAAATGCTGAAAAGTGTATCCTTAGTGCTCCAGAAATTGATGTTGCTGGTCACAAGCTTACACGCAATGGCATCCAGCCATTGATGTCCAATGAGGATGCTATGCTAGCCTTGCCAAAGCCAAAATCAACTACTGAGTTGGCTTTATTTTTGGGTATAGCAAATTGCTACCTTCATTTTCTACCACATTATGCTGACAAAACAGTTCCACTGAGGACCCTTTTGAAAAAAGATGCTACATGGGGGCGGCACGGTGGCGCAGTGGGTAGCGCTGCTGCCTCGCAGTTGTGAGACCTGGGGACCTGGGTTTGCTTCCCGGGTCCTCCCTGCATGGAGTTTGCATGTTCTCCCCGTGTCTGCGTGGGTTTCCTCCGGGCGCTCCGGTTTCCTCCCACAGTCCAAAGACATGCTGGTTAGGTGGATTGGCAATTCTAAATTGGCCCTAGTGTGTGCTTGGTGTGTGGATGTGTTTGTGTGTGCCCTGTGGTGGGTTGGCACCCTGCCCGGGATTGGTTCCTGCCTTGTGCCATGTGTTGGCTGGGATTGGCTCCAGCAGACCCCCGTGACCCTGTGTTCGGATTCAGCGGGTTGGAACATGGATGGATGGATGCTACATGGGTTTGGACAACTGCTTGTACGCAGGCAATTCATGACATCAAACAAAAGCTCACATGGCCAAGCTAAACAAAATTACTCTTTTGGAGAGAGAGAAATGCTGGCTTGCTTGTGGACTTGTGAAAGTTGGCATATTTATCTTTATGGCCAGCATTTGGTTGGGGGGGGTTCAGGTTAAGAGGCAGTCAGGCTCCTCCGGTGGGCAGATCAGTTAAACCAGTACAACTTCAAACTACAGTTCACTCCTGGCACTGAAAAAACAGTTGCTGATTAATTCTTTAGGGCTGTTTTCTTATCCCTGCCTACGGGTACAGTCTCAGAACCTTCCAATCCATCGTCCTGGAATGGTGTTATTCAGGTAACACTGGACCTTCATTCAAGATGGTGCCCCACCTCATTTCCACATGGAGGTCCGGCGTTACTTGAACAACACCATTCCAAGATGATGGATTGGAAGAGGTGGACAACGAGATCTTGCTCATCGTCTATGGCCTCTCAGGTCTGCAGGCCTTACCTCCTGCGATTTTTATCTAAGAGTGTTTGTTCCACCTACGCCTGCTAATCTTCAAGATTTGTGGCATTGAATTGAGGAAGCTGTGAATTCAGTAACTAGGGACCAGTTGATTCGTGTGTGGCAAGAAATGGTTTACCGTTTTGATGTCTGCCGCTGTAAACATTATGCTCATGTTGGGTGCATGCAACCTCAAGGACCATAGAACCAAACTTTGAACTTTCCTCTATCCAGCGATGTGCGGAATGTGTTTCTGTCTTATACAGTTTGTTTGAAATATTTTTTTGAAATCTGCTCTTTCATTTTGAATAGCCCTGTATATTTACACTCACCAGCCACTTTATTAGGTACACTTTGCTAGTACCAGGTTGAACCCCCTTTTGGCTTCAGAACTGCCATAATTCTTTGTGGCATAAATTCAACAAGGTGCTGGAGACATTCCTCTGAGATTTTGGTCAATATTGACATGATAGCATCACACAGTTGCTGTAGGTCGGCTACACAACCATGATGCAAATCTCACATTCCACCACATCCCAAAGGTGCTCTATTGGATTGAGATCTGGTGACTGTGGAGGTTATTTCAGTACAATGAATTTATTAGTATGTTCAAAAAAACAGTCTGAGATTATGTGAGTTTTGTGACATGGTGTGTTATCCAGCTGGAAGTAGCCTTCAGAACATGGGTACAACTGTGGTAATAAAGGAACGGACATGGTCAACAACAATACACAAGTAGGTTGCGGCATTTAAACAATGCTCAAATGGTACTAAGGGCCCCAAAATGTGCCAAGAAAATATCTCCCACACCATTACACCACTATCACCAGCCTGAACCATTGACTCAAGGCAGAATGGATCCACGTTATTGTGTTGTTGATACCAAATTCTGACCCTACTTTCCAAATGTTGCAGCATTAATCAAAACTCATCAGACTATGCAACATTTTTCCAATATTCTATTGGCAAAATTTGGTGAGTTAGTGCGAATTGTAGCCTCAGTTGTCTGTTCTTAGCCGACAGGAGTGGCACCTGGTGTGGTCTCCTGCTGGTGTATCCCATCTGCTTCAAGGTTTGATGTGTTGTTCATTCAGAGATAATCTTCTACATATATTGGTTATAACGAATAGTCGCTTGAGTTAGTGTCGCCTTTCTATCAGCTCCAACCAGTCTGGCCATTCTCCTCTGGCATCAATAAGACATTTTTGCTTTGAGAACTGCCATTCACTGGATATTTTCCCTTTTTCAGACCATTCTCTGTAAACCCTAGAGATGGTTGTGTGTGAAAATCTCAGTAGATCAGCAGTTTCTGAAACACTCAGACCAGCCTGTCTGGCACCAACAACCATATCACGTTCAAAGTCACTTAAATCACCTTTCTTCCCCATTCCGATGCTTGGTTTGAACTTCAGCAGGTCGTCTTTATAATGTCTACATGCCTAAATGCATTGAGTTGCTGATTAGATTATTTGTGTTAACAACCAGTTGAACACATAAACCTAATAAAGTGGCCTCTGTGTGTGTGTGTGTGTGTGCTTCAGAATGCCAGTCATTCTGTGGAAGTCACCAAGTCTGCCTCCAGCAAAAGAACCCCTGATCATCACACTTCCTCCTCTGTGTTTGACAGTTATTGTCACACACTTCGGACCCATCCTTTCACCAACTCAACGATGTACAATCACTCTGCGAGATGAACTGAAGATTTCAAATTTTGATACATTGGTCCATAAGACTTTCTTCTAACCTGCAGTAGTCCACATGTATATGTGATGATCTCATAAACCAAACAGAAGTTTAGGTCTGTATTTGTGAACACTGAAAATAGTCCTGAATGGTGGTCAAGCATGCTATAGTGGGTACACTGCAAGAACAACAGTAACATAATGACATACAATAAATGTTACTGGAGTGACACAAGTCTTTAAGTTGGTTATGCAGCAGAAAGTCAGGGCAGAGACCTGTGATGACAAAGGAGACATAATGGTGCTGAGAAGCAAAGTATGGCAAATTGAAAAAGTTAATTTAAAGAAATAAATACTAATAATAAAAAAGGCTGATGAGTCAAATTGCCATATTGGGAAAAAGGAGAACATAAGATGCCATTATACAGGGAACATACTTGTAACCTGGCCTCAGCTCTTGAGTGCTTGTCTCAGATCATTATAAATCAAATTTCCTGTCACATAATTTACATCTAGCTAAGCCAGGTGCAAAAAATGCCTGCAATCCCACTTCAAAAGCTTTTTTTCCCCGTTTTTTTGTTTTTGCATAGCCTTTCTGGTTTAAACCAATACAGGTCTGAAAGTGAAGAACAGATGTATTTGCTTCCTTCAGAGAATAGATAAGGAATTTTTTAAGCCACCTGAAGAAATATTTGATGGTCAGCCTAATGGAGAAACTTAATTATTAGCTGATGTAGACTCTTAAATTCTTTTATTTGGAGAATAAACATTAACACCTTTTAAACACCAGAGAAAAAGTGGCATAGGCTAGGTAATGCTGTATAACATTTCCAAAATATGAAAGTGGTTTCTTTAAATCCAGTTTTTCTAAATTCATACATTTAGAAGTTAAAGATCCCATCTACCATCTTTCTGATTTGTTATGGAGACTCACCCAAATTTTGTTCCTCTCTCATTGCTGAACTCCTTTTAAAATTTAGTTGCAAGGCAGCTCTCATGGCTCTTCATGTCCTCAAAGAAGTCTGTCATATTAGACTTGGTGTCTTTTTCATCACCTTTTATAGAGAGCTTTTTTGAACCAGTTTGGAGACCATGCTAAAGGGTTAAAAAAGTCTCAAAAGCTGTCATTTACATTTTCACATACCATACACTTATTAAAGATGCTGCTAATGCTGTTTCATGCTGCTTCTTAATAAACATGACCTTTCCCGTTTTCTTGGCATACTGAATTTTCACTTGGGGTACCTTGAGTGCATTGTTGCCAGTGATGACTGCATTGTCAGACCTTAATGTTTGCTTCATCAGTGTTTGTTTTTGACTAAAGTGTGATACATTGTACAGCGGATTTGACCTTTGACAATGTAATCTGGTACTAATAATGACAGGGGAAATTAAAAGTTGTAAAGCTGATGCTCGTAATGACAAATGAGGTTGAGTAACCTCACTTCAAAATTTTTTTTAAGGTATGTATAGCTACGTTTATCCAAAATGATCAAAGTCTGCAGTTTCAGTATGCTTTATGGGATTCTGGCTAAAGCTTGACACGATGAAGTGATTCTACAAACAAAATATCTCCAGCTCACATACAGCTGCGATCAGATTCATAATATCAGCTGGCGGCAGACTTGGGCATCAGTTGTCCTTGCCTGCCGGCTGTGAGCCGCAGAGCCTCTGCACATGCTCAGTCTGGAGATAGACGTCTCCCCAGACCTCTGGCAACCGTCAGGATGAGCTGCTGTTAACAGAGTGGGTGTTGCTGCGGCGTGTGTGCACCTTCGTCTGCTGTGCAGGGCTGTCACCACCTTTTAACAGGCGAGTGTGGTGGAAATGCTGCAATCCAGGGCTCCACAACTCTGCGAGTGCCCCCTGACAGTGGCCACGGGCCCCAACAGGATTGAACTTTTAAGCTCTGATCCTGTGGCCCCAATGTAGACCAGGGTGGCTGCCCTCTCATTGCCCAGGGTAGGTATTGTCCCTATCCCGGTCCTTCCAGCCATCCCGTCCGCCACAGTATATATATATAGTCACCTGCAAGGGGCGCAACCAGCCGTCCATACCTGACACAGGCAGACACCAGGCACAAGTTCCAAGCACAACACTCATTTATTTCAGTGTGAAACGCTTCCCTATCAGTCTCCACAACAGCATAGTACAATAAAGTACAGATAAACACTGTACTTTCTTTAATTTCTCTTCTGTTTCTTTTTATCTCTCTGCCTTCTGGCAATTGTCGTCCTCTCCCTCCCGACTCTAGCTCCCGTAGAAGTGGCAACTGGCTCCTTTTAAGCCTTACCCAGGAGCACTCCAGGTGACCCATTAGCATGTTCTGGAAGTACATAATAGGGCTCTACAGCCTCCACAGCTCCTCCTGGCGGCACCCACAGAATCCAAAAGGGCTGCAGTGTACTCCAATTCCCGGCAAGCCCTGCACGAATCCATTCTCCCCCTGGCCATCTGTGACTATACTGACTATATACTATATATATATATGACAGATTTGCAGCCTGGTCAGGTACACAACCCTTCCACAGAGATACAACACAAGGAGATTAAAATGTCTAAAGTAAAATATTGAATATAGTAATCCCTCCTCCATCGCGGGGGTTGCGTTCCAGAGCCACCCGCGAAATAAGAAAATCCGCGAAGTACAAACCATATGGTTATTTTTATATTGTCATGCTTGGGTCACAGATTTGCGCAGAAACACAGGAGGTTGTAGAGAGACAGGAACGTTATTCAAACACTGCAAACAAACATTTGTCTCTTTTTCAAAAGTTTAAACTGTGCTCCATGACAAGACAGAGATGACAGTTCCGTCTCACAATTAAAAGAATGCAAACATATCTTCCTCTTCAAAGGTGTGCATGTCAGGAGCACAGGCTGTCAGAGAGATAGAGACAAAAGCAAACAAATCAATAGGGCTGTTTGCTTTTTAGTATGCGAAGCACCGCGGCACAAAGCTGTTGAAGGCGGCAGCTCACACCCCCTCCGTCAGGAGCAGACAAAGAGAGAGAGAGAGAGAGAGACAGAGTTTGTTTTTCAATCAAAAATCAATACGTGCCCTTCGAGCTTGTAAGTATACGAAGCACCATGCAGCGTGTCGTTTCAGGAAGCAGCTGCACAAAAGATAGCAACGTGAAGATAATCTTTCAGCATTTTTAGACGAGCGTCCGTATCGTCTAGGTGTGCGAACAGCCCCCCTGTTCAATCCCCCTACGTCAGGATCAGAGAAAGTCAGCGCAAGAGAAAGAGAAAAGTAAGCTGGGTAGCTTCTCAGCCATCTGCCAATAGCGTCCCTTGTATGAAATCAACTGGGCAAACCAACTGAGGAAGCATGTACCAGAAATTAAAAGACCCATTGTCCGCAGAAACCCGCGAAGCAGCGAAAAATCCGCGATATATATTTAAATATGCTTACATATAAAATCCGCGATGGAGTGAAGCCGCGAAAGGCGAAGCGCGATATAGCGAGGGATTACTGTAAACTCTTTATACAAAAAAAAATAAAACTATCTACAAATTCCCACCCAATTACCAACAATAATGGTATACATTAAACAATTTGAAGCACATGAAGACAGTCCAAAACACAGTCTAGATTAGCATATTTATATGATTGGGATGAATAAATGCCCAAATGAACAGCCCTTCCTGTAGATGTGCATTTTGTTCAACTGTAATATGTTCCAGTCTGTTGCATATATACAGTGCATATGTACTGTATAATAAACAAAAAAAAAATGAACAAACACAATCACAAAACTTTTAAGTTTCTGTATATGATGGCTGATTGAAGAACCACTAGCCAGCTGTATTCAATGGGAAATATGACACGGAAAAGATGGGTGGACAGGGAGTTCGGTTTTAAGATGAAACCAGTAAAGTCTCTTAAATGGATTATTAACTCTAGATTACCACTGATCTAGTAAAAAAATGGTCAGACATATGGACCAAATATAATTACAACACTGCCGAAAATAATACCCAGTATAAGCAACGTGAAATGAAGCTCACAGGAAAGAACACCACAAACCTGAAGAGTTAAGGACTTATGTCATACATCGAATGATACGTTAGTGAATGTAATGCAGTCTCTCAGTTACAATTAACTGACTACAGGTAACATTTGTAAGTATGGATTTACACACAGGCTAAGCAGTAACAAAGTCTGATCACTCACGTGACACACTTTGGAAACAGCAAAGTTGTTTTACAAGAGCACTGAAATACTGGATTTTTGATAAAAAAATTTACTTTTCCATTGATACTCTTTAGTGAGTTTTTTTTTAACAAACTAATGATGTAAATATAAATGTCAGTTCATTGTACAGGTAAGGTAGTATCTCCTGCTTTGGCTCTTCAGCCTGCCGCACCACCACCTGTGCCATTAGGAGAGCTGCAGGGTCGTTAGCTGGAAACCGCCCTAAACCAGTACATCTCCCAGCGGGTCGTGGGCCAGTGGCATCCTGGGGACATCTCCCCACCACTCCTTGCAGCTGCCATCACTGGGGCGTTGATCCCAAACCAATGTCTTTCCTTCACAGCCAAAGCCAGTAGCTCCCTTTCTCTGCTTCCTCTCCCAGCACCTTTATGGCTTAGCTCAAGCTTGAGCCCGCCACTCCCACACTGTGCAACAACTGGACTGTCGCTTTGCCAACAAAGCCCCGGCAACCAACCTCCATGGGTAAACTCTGGCTTTCCAGCCAGTCTCTTGGCACTCTGCCGCCAGCTTGAAATATACCTCAAGTGCTACCTTTCATGGGCTGCTATCATACCCTCCTCGCAAGGGATGGTTAGTTCGATTAGCAGGACTCTCTTTTCCACCGCAGACCACATGACAATGTCTGGCCGGAGAGTAGTTATTGCAGCCTCTCTTGGGAAGACCAGCTAACTCTCTTCTGTGCAAGAGGTTGATACATACTGCTGGACTTTACAAATCCTGCTAGGGCATGCTAAGCTAGTGACGGTGGGCGGTTTGCTGCTACCCTACAGCTCTCCAGGATCTTGGCCAGTTTTGCCAGAACTTGATCATGGCACCACCTGAAACGTCCCTGGGTCAAAGCCACCTTACAACCTGTCAATATATGCTGGAGGCTCGCCTTAATACTCCCGCAGAGGGAACAGCCTACCTCCCCACCATACCACTGTATGAGGTTCATAGGGCATGGGAGGGTGTTGTAGGTTGCCCTCAACAGGAAGCTAAATCTAGATTGTGGCATCGTCTAGATGTCTGTCCAGGTAATGTGTCAGTCAATGGTAGTGCCCCATCTGTTCCAAGCCCCTTGGCAGCCCTGGGATATTGCTTTCACATGGAAGCGCTCCTGCTCTAGCCTGCTGACTTTGCCCACAACCATGATCTTCTGTTGTTTCTTGGTAACTTTGGACTAGAATTGCTGTGCTGCTCCTCAGCCCAGGCCAGTGCAACTGGTCTGGACCGCCCTCACTACCTCTCGATGTTGCAAACTGGAGATGGCCCGATCCATCTCAATCTGTGCCTTCCATTTGCGGCCTGTGCGGATGGGGACTTTTGCACTCCTTATGAGCAGGTCTGCCAAGTCATTTATCTCCAACAAAAGGTGATCCTTTTCCTGTTTGTACCCCAGGCTAATAGACTTGATAGGGAGCTCCAGCATGCTCCGGCCAAAGAGACCTACATATGAAAAGCAGCGGGGAAATCCTAGTCACTTATGGATGTGACTGTTAGCGACACCATTCATCCTGTTGACATCTGATGAGGTGATTTCACAGACCTTTAGAGGCCATTGTCGTACATGGCTGGGGTCAGACCCAGCCGGGATGCCTGGAGGGACCGAGAGGTGGCATATTTGTCCTCCGGGCCATGAGGGGGCAACCGCTCTGGAGCAGAAGAGGGCCACGGAAGGGGAGCAAGGATGCTCAAGTCCGTGGAGGCTCGTATCCACCGCCAGGAGGCGCCCCGAGCCTCATGGAGCCCAGGACTTATTTACTTCCACCACACCCATGGAGGACGATCCTTCCAGGGTCACCCGAAGTGCTTCCGGGTGCTCTCCTGACATTTCCGCCACACCAGAACGTGACGTCAGGTAGAGCACCTGGAGCTCATCCGGGTGAGGATAAGAGGGGCCACCTCCAATCACTGAGCTGGAGTCGGGAGAAGGAGCAGGATGAAGCTCCTGCAGAGAGAGGACAGGTGGCCCAGGGACTAAGAGAGAGAAGGCCCAGGAGAAGGGTGACTGGGGCTATAGGCACTGTGAGTTGTACGGGACTGTGTTGTGTTGTGGAAAAGGAAAATAAAGACAAAGATTTGGATAAAGATGTGGTCTCCGACTGGTGGTGTCCGGGCGAATATCACACCATATGACCCGTTGGTGTAGGGTGTGCTGGTAACTCCACACCTTGTACTTCCCAGGCAGGTGGCTCTGCTCGATCTTTGCCAGCCCCTCGGCAAGTTGATACTTGGCTAGTTTTCCCACCTGCCTATCAGACAAGTCTGCGGTGGTTTCTTGCCCAGCTGTGGAATACGCTCCCCTCCTGCGACAAAGATTTTCCTGACTTGCGGTATGCCTTTCCTTATCAATAGACTTCTTGATTTTGCAGCCTTGACCATCATCCTTCCCCATGTGAGGAGCTCATCAGGACGCTTGAGGAGCCTGATTGTGCATGGAGCCCTTTGAAGGATGCTATCACGTCGTCCAAGTAACACCTCAGTGGTGGGAACCTCTCGCATGATGGTAACTTAATGTCCAGCTACCTGCCTGGTCCCTGAGAATTACCTCAAAAGCTATTACAAACAGGATGGGGGACATGGTGCATCCCATAGCAATTCCACATTCTGTCTGTTGCCATCCTGTGGTGTAGCCCTCCAGAATTAAGCACATCTGCAGGTTGCTGATGTATCCGGCAATGATGTTCCACACGCAGCTCGGGACATGAAAGAACTCCAAAGCAAAGTCTATCAACCTCTGTGGAACTGAGCCGTATGCATTGTCGAGGTCTAACCACACCACATGCAAGTCACTCTTCTCTCTCTTGGCATGCTGGAACTGATTCCAAATCAGAGAAGAGTGCTGCCTGGGATTGCAGCTTTTTGGCAGCTTGTGTCAATGTATCCATTTGCCATAATGACATTAGCCATCCTTCTTACCAAAATCGCAAAGAAGATCTTCCCCTCTATTTTCAACAAGGCGATGCTTCTCAACTGACTGATGGTCTGGGAGTTCTGCTCTTTGAGAATGAACACACTGACAGCTTGCTGCCACACTGCTGGAACTTGCTGTTTCTTCTAAGCTGTTTTCATTAGTTTTCAAAGTGCCTTGACTACTCTGGGGTAGTTCTTATACAACTTATAGGGGAGCCCATTGGGCCCTAGGGCTGATGCTGACCTTGCCTTCTTGATTACTTACTCCATTTCTCACAACTTAGGTGGGGAGATGTCAAAAGACAATGTTGGTGGGTGTATAACTCAAATTCCTCCTTACTGACGTCTGAAATAGCAAATGTTGCAAACCTAACAGACTGATTCTCTGACAAACCCAATTTTAAAAGTATTTTATTACAAAAACAGCTTTTAAGAATTTCTTTAAATGTAAGTATCCTAAATTATTTTGGAAATCACTAATTCAATAGTACAGATATACTAATGTTTGAATTTTTATTTTTAGTATTATTTTAAGCATTATTTTTCAGTTGCTGGAGAAAAAAATATCAGAGAATAAATTTAAAATGTTCACATGGTCAGATAAATCAGATAGTCCATGATGATCTCATTTTTTATAAACTCAATGCTGAAATTAAATGTGTGTTGCTTGGTCCAGCCTTTTTTGGTAAAATCTTATAGCAAAGCATGTTGAAGGCCAGAAAAATGTGATGACATACCAGAGCTGCCATTATCTGACCAAGAGCTTTTGGAGTAAATCCTTTCTACACCTACTCTTCGTTTTATGTTCAGTATTCACAACTGGTTTGGCTCCTTATTGTGCATGTTAGTATAATACAGGGTGGCCCACGAAAAAATGATCCACCTTAACCGAGACGACTTCTGTCTTGTCTGCTGCGGTCGTGTCGCCTGCCTTGTTTCATTGCTGTCTGACCCCTGAAAACCACTTTTGTGGTGGCAGTGTACTGAAGTGGTCAATGCGTACTAGTGCAGCTGAAATTTACAACATGCAGTATTCATTGCAAGAAAGAATTGCAATAGTGGAACCGTATGTGCGGACAGGTTCCATCAAAGTAACAAGGGAAATTTTGCTGATCAGTTTCCTCACTGTAAACACCCAGTTAAAACAAGCATCCAGAATTTAGTGGCTGCATATATGAGACAAATCGGCGGACTGTAAATAAACTGAAGTTGAACATTGAAAATGCGATACAGAGAATCAATCCCATGACGTTGCAAAGAGTGTACATGAACATGCTGAAATGGGCACAGAGATGTATTGACGCACATGGAGATCACTTTCAACATCTTCTGTAAATGTGAGTAACAAATCTGATCATTTTTCTCCTCACCACGTAATGTAGTTGTCTTGGTGGAGGCGGGCCACTTTTTTGTGGGCCACCATGTAGTTTAGAGGTACAGTATATTCTGTGCACATTCAAGGTGAGCCAAAAAGAAGTACCACATTTCAAATATTTATTCTACAAAAACACTACAAGATAAAATATATTTCATTAAGACACAAGAAAGGGTATACAAAATAGATTTTTTTCCACTGTGTTTTAAAAATAATGTCTTCAAGGTGGCCATCATTAGCAATACACTCTTCAAGATGATTTCTGAATGCTTGCTTGACTTGTTCAGCAATTTCAAGGGTAATAGCAGCAATTTCATGGCAAATGGCATTTTTGAGGGCTTCAAGATTTTGTGGTCGGTGTGTGTATACCTTCAACTTCAGATAGCCCCACAAGAAGAAATTGCATGAAGCAAGATCTGGCGAACATGAAGGCCGCCCGACATCACAGTGAGATCAGCTTCCCTGTAAAAATCTCCTGCAAAACTTGCATGGATCTCTGCGCCGTATGAGCTGCTGCTCCATTATGTTGAAATGAGGCCAAAATGAGGCATCCACCACGTCCATTTCTTCCAGTTGGGGCCGCAAAAAGTTCTCTAGTATTTCAGTGACGTTCTGAAGTGATGAGGGCATCTTGGTGAACAGTTTGTAGAATGTTTGCGTACAACTGTCTACAGCTATTCCAGTCTCTCTCAGTGAGTACCTGCACTACCATCATTTTGTATGGATTGAAATTAAGGTCTTCATGCAAAATCCTCCACAATGATGTGTTGGAAATGCCTAAGGCAGAAGCATACAGTATTTGCATGCTGAAAGTCAAGAGGACTGCAAAATTGATGCCCTTACAGCTTGGATGTTTCAGGCGTTCATACAGTCTGAGTATGGCCTGGAGATTTTCTGTTCAGTGTTGTACCCATCTGTCTAAATTTAGCCACCCACGGAAGAATTGTTTTCTGATTTGGGATGTCACCATTAGGAGGAATGCTGAAGTGTGTTCAGATGGCGCGTTGTGTAGTGATGATGGATTTGACAGCAAAAGCACGGTGCACACCGGACCAAGGCATGTTGCCGACTGAAAACTACAAGGGATCACGTATCAAAGTACCCCCACTGCAACCCACTCGGCTGTCTCTACCTCGTGCAATGATCTGTGGTACTTCATTTTGGCTCACCCTATATGTTAAACACAACATCCACCTGATTTTGACTGTTTGACTAATTTACTTTTACTTTTAGTCAACTAAAACCGATTTACTTTTTCTCAACTGAAATTAATTTATTTTTTGTCAACTAAAACTAGACTAAAATGTGACTAAAACTAAAATGCAATTTAGTCACAAGACTAAGACTAAAATAAAAATGTATTGTCAAAATTAACACTGCCTCTGACTTTGTTATAACATTTCAAAACTTTTATTAGGATAATAATAATAAAAAACTATGTAAATATATGTTTATTTTTTGCATATATTGAATAATGTTATGCTTTTTAAGCAGATTTTCCACCTTTCAGTAATTTTATACTTTTTAGTTTGTTATACAGTACTGTTAAAAACTTCTTTCACTTGATTGGTGTTTATTGCAGTGAGAATGTGAAGATAAAGTGGTTAAGTTCCCTACTTAAGTGATTTAGAGAACTACTTAGTTGTGCATTTGGTTAATTGAATGATAAATATCTCTCCTCTTGCTACAATATTAAAAATATATTGTTTGTTATTTAGATTTTAATTGTAATGATTAATGCAAAAAAAAATACTTTTTAGATGTGGAACATGCTACTCACACTTTCATTTAAAGATGAGAAAACCACTGCATTATGGAGGAAGACACTTCTGAATGATTTTGAAGGAAAGCTTAAACAGGTAATTAAAAAAACAACTTTTCTTAATGATTTATTCAATTTTTATTCACAATGATTTTTAGATCTTCTTTACATATTTTTTTATATTTGTGATATATGGAAGTTTATTTACAGGTAAGTATCAAGTTACAAATCAGTTCCATTCTTATAGAAGTTTGTAACCTAAGTCAGAACTTGTACTGAAAAATATTTGTTGATGGAAAACCTGTAAAATGCATAACGCTTTATTACTTACTTTATAGAAAAACATTTTTGACTTTTTAACAAAATAATATTCAAGCAATATTACTGTACTTTGAGTCACATAATACAGATAATTTAAACTACGTGTTTGGACCACAGTTATGTACAGTATGTCAACCTTATGCTTAAACATGTTACAGTTTTTGTGGCTAAAAAAAACATACCTGATGGGGTTGGAAATGGCGTAATGATGACATGAAAATTCACCACCAACTGACAACTGTGAGACGCATGGTTTCTCTACTGAGGAGTTGCTTAGTGTTTTGTGCATATACTATTGGTTTACATGTGAACATTTTTGGTTTAGGAATATTTACTATTGGTTTGCTTGCATACTTAATTGTTTTGCATGTACACAATACTGGTTTCATTCATATGAACTACACTATATTGGTTTGTGTCCATATATTATTGGTTTGTATGTGAACTGTGTTGGTTTGTATATGCATACCACTGGTTTTCATATGAACCATATTGATTTGCACTTGTATATCACTGGTTTCAGTATGTTTGCTATTGGCTTGTGAGTGAACTGCATCGATTTGCGCTTGCATGCCATTGGTTTGCATGTGAATTATACTGGCTTGCGTTCATATACTACGGGTGTGCAAATCTAGCAATGAGTTTCTGCATGCACACATTTATTTATCCAACATACAGTACAACATTTAGATATTACTGGTTACATTTCTTTTGCCCAGCACCAAGGTTGTTATAGTTAATGAAAACTAAAATCAAAACTGAAACTATTAATAAAAAAACATTTTCATAAACCGAAATAAAATAACTAACAAAACCAAAATGAAAAAGAAAAACTAAACAAAACTATTAAAGTAGCTGGAAAGACTAACTGAAATAAAATAATAATTAACTAAAAATATTTTTAGTTTTCATTTTTGAATAAATATTCTTGCCGTGAATCTTTAAACCTTGTAACTTTTAACTCTAAAACAGAAAGTCATCACTCACGAGCCTCCTGCATATATTCGTCCAGTGATTGGCAGCTCGTGATGGAGGGCAGGGTGTTCACACAGCATTTGTGGTGACAGAGCAAACTGAATACGGGCGCGTAAAGCATGTGAAATAGAAAGCGATTTACTGGGGGACAAAAGTGACAGTTCTTCATGAGCTACTTGTGACAGCATGATAGATTCTAGTTCAAGCATTAGTGAAGCACACCAAGATGATAATTTCCTTTTGAATGTGCTCAGTAGCTTTCTAACCTTCAGTTCACTGGATCTCTGGGGCTCAAGAGAGAAGTATTAGATACAGAGAATCTCTTACAGAATTTCAGTCTGTTCATAAATGACGGCATGTTAGTTGTAGTTCTGACTGAGCCCAAAATATGTACACAGCAATTATTAAACAGCAGCACACAATGAGCCCAATTCCAGTCCTCATGAGTCTGATGTCCATTATGATGAGTGAACTCATTTCTTTGCGCTTCTTGTATATCAAGATGTAATTCAAATGCCTGAAATCGGAATGCGCTGCTCAACAAAACCTTTACCGTATGGACAGAAAAATCACAAGTGAGTAATGTTTCTGTTTAGTTATCTCAGGTGTCTGCATTTTGTTGACAGCAACACACCTGCCACTTCACACAGGAGAAATCTTTTTTCCAAATTAAACGGCACTGATCGAGAGACTGACAAGGTCAACATACAAGATCAGCATATTGTTGCCAACCAATCACTTTTGCTTTAAAAAGGTTGTTTAACCATGAACAGATACAAACCTTGTAAAATTCCTGAGTTGGCAACGTCTCTACTAAACTTCAGGTAGGTAGGTGAAGAGAGTCTGCCAACTGCTGAAAAAGTAAGCATACTAATGTGTTTTTGTATTTATTCTATATTTAGTAATATATATTTTTTATTTTACATTCTCAGCTCAAAATACCTGATATTGTGAAAATAATCCTGTGGCAGAATTATGTTTTAAAATATTTGACCCGCTTTCTTCAGTTTTTCTCTCTCTCTCTCAAAATAGTTGAAATATCACATTCTGTTTGTTCTTAACATCAGCTATATCATACATATTGCATATCAGGGGGTTTTCCTGGCTTGCATCCAAAGCTGCTGGAGTAGGCTCCAGGTTTCCTGTGACTCTGCTCTGGATATGCGGGTTTATATAATGTATATACAGTATTCTTCTTAATCTCAGCTGCTGTTGTTTTGTGACTGTCCGCACTCCTATTACCTGCTCTTACTCTGCTTATTAAGGGCTTACTGTTCTTATGCATGGGCTATTCACATCTCACAGCCCCTAATCCTGACACTACATGCTTGTTTTTCTTTGTTTCCTTCAGCCAGGTTGGGTCTGCACACTGATTCAAGCCTAAGAGCCCTGTTCTTCCTAAGCCCCCTGATCACACCTGTCAGAACACACTAGAATCTAGTTTTGATTTTTTGATATCTTTCAGGCTTGCAGGTGGCAAAATTCTGTCTATAAATTTAAGTGCTTGAGATGGAATCAGAAATCCATATGGCTGGTAGAAAATAATAAAGCCCAGTATGGGCGATTTTTGAAGGCAATATTGAAGGCATTCATTATAAGCACATTGTCTTGGAGCAGGAAATGTTGTGTGCTGTAGACATTTAGAGTAAAAAACCCTCAAACCTTGAATTTCATTACAAATTGGCCCATTCTGGGCTAGAAAAGGAAAAGATGAAAAGTGCCAACATTCAGTGCACATTTGTTCGCACAAATGACACAGAAAATGTTTTAATAATTATAAAATTGTATAAAATTGTTCATATGAATGACTCAGGTGCCGCAGCGAGTGGCAGCCTTTCCAACAGCTCCGTGTACGACTTTATCTTTCTACCTTATTCTCTGTTTTCTCTATTTCATTGATCACTCCCACCACTTTCTTTTATGTGGACTGGTTTTCTGGACACTTTTTACTACTTTTAACTACTTGGACATGGATTTTTACACGCTGAGACTCGTCTACTCAAGTAGTCAATTTCAAGTGCTGAGAACAAATGCCCGTGCTGGTGTGGTTCCCTATTTACCTGACGAGGCAAGAAGACGGTATCGTGGCAGCAGAGCCGGAGCTAAGCTAAAGGCTAAGCATCTTTCGAGAAAGTGGCGATACAAGCCTTTGGTGCCTTCTGTGATCCTGGGAAATGTGAATTCACTACCAAATAAGATCGACGAACTGGCTGCGCTGGTGAAAAATGTCAGGACCTACAGAGAATGCAGTTTGTTGTGTTTTTGTGAAATGTGGCTAACAACTAGCATCCCAGATGCTAATGTGGAGCTACCCGGGTTTAGCACAGTTAGAGCAGACAGAGACGCAAACACCTGCGGGAAGCGTAAAAGGAGGAGGACTCGCTCTCTATGTAAATACAAGGTGGTGCAACTCTGGACATGTAAACGTCAAAATCTCCACTTGCTGCAGGGATATTGAACTGTTGGCCGTAAGTCTGCATTCCTATTACTTGCCCAGAGAGTTTGGACACGTCATTGTTGTTATTGTTTACATCCCTCCTCGGGTGGACGTGGAGATAGCGGGTGACATCATTCATTCCTCTGTTGCTAAATTACAAACACAGCACCCTGAGGCAATGTGATGCTGGACAAAACATTACCTGCCTTCTCCCAGTATGTGGATTGTAACACCCGGGGAAATAGGACTATTGACCTACTGTATGCAAACGTTAAAGACGCATACAGCGCCACCCCGGTGCCTGCGCTTGGGAAAGCAGATCATAATCTGGTTCTGCTTCAGCCTCACTACAAACCAAGAGTGTGGGATCTACCTACAACCACACGCTCATTCAGGAAGTGGTCCCCTGAGGCAGAGCAGGCTCTGAGAGACTGCTTTGGAACTACGGACTGGGATATCCTGTAAGGATTATATAGTGAGAACATTGAGGAGGTTGTTGACTGCACTACTGACTACATCAACTTTTGTATGGACATTGTAGTTCCAGTAAGAACAGTATGCTGCTATACTAACAACAAGCCATGGATTACAAGTGACATCAAGGGCCTTTTGAACCAGAAGAAAGGGCTTTTAAAGGCGGTGATCAGCATGAGCTCAAGCGCGTGCAGAAGGAACTCCATGTCCAGCTGAGGGCAGCGAAAGAGCAGTACAGGAGAAAGCTGGAGTAGAAGTTGCAGAACAACAGCATGAAGGAAGTGTGGGACAGGATGACGATCATCACTGGCTGCAGCTCGAAGCGGGGTGCCACCATCGAGAGAGACGTGGAAAGAGCAAATCAGATGAACAATTTCTTTAACAGGTTTGACCACCCTAACCCACTCTCACCTCAGAGTACTGCACCCTTCACCCATCCTTCTGCTGATACCAGCATAGGAGAGTGTTTTCCCCCCACCCACAATTACAGCAGCCCAGGTAAGCAGAGAGCTGAGGAGACTTTGTGCCAGCAAAGCAGTGGATCCAGATGGAGTATCACCCCGACTGCTGAAGGCCTGTGCGCTGGTGCTGAGGAGTCCTCTACAGCACATCTTCAACCTGAGCCTGGAACAGGGGAGAGTCCCGAGGCTTTGGAAAACATCTTGCATCACTCCAGTACCAAAGGTATCACATCCTAGTGAGCTGAATAACTTCTGGCCTGTCGCTCTGACGTCGCATGTGATGAAGACTATGGAGCGGCTGCAACTTCACCACCTGAGGCCACAGGTCCGCCATGCCCTTGACCCTCTGCAGTTCGCATACCAGGAGAAGGTGGGAGCGGAGGATGCCATCATCTACATGCTACACCAATCCCTCTCCCACTTTGACAGAGGCAGTGGTGCAGTAAGAATTATGTTTCTGGACTTCTCTAGCGCCTTCAACACCATCCAACCTCTGCTCCGTAGGGGCAAGCTGACAGAGATGTGAGTAGATTTATACCAGGTAGCATGGATTGTGAACTATCTTACAGACAAACCTCAGTATGTGCTTCTCGGGAACTGCAGGTCTGACATTGTGGTCAGCAACAAAGGAGCACCGCAGGGGACTGTACTTTCTCCAGTCCTGTTCAGCCTAGATAGATAGATAGATAGATAGATAGATAGATAGATAGATAGATAGATAGATAGATAGATAGATAGATAGATAGATAGATAGATAGATAGATAGATAGATAGATAGATAGATAGATAGATAGATAGATAGATAGATAGATAGATAGATAGATAGATAGATAGATAGATAGATAGATAGATAGATAGATAGATAGATAGATAGATACTTTATTAATCCCAGGGGGAAATTCACATACTCCAGCAGCAAAAAATATTAAATTAAAGAGTAATAAAAAATGCAGGTAAAAAACAGACAATAACTTGAATAATGTTCAACGTTTACCCCCTCTGGTGGAATTGAAGAGTCGCATAGTTTGGGGGAAGAATGATCTTCTCAGTCTGTCAGTGGAGCAGGACAGTGACAGCAGTCTGTCGCTGAAACTGCTCCTCTGTCTGGAGATGACACTGTTTAATGGATGTAGTGGATTCTCCATAATTGATAGGAGCCTGCTGAGTGCCCGTTGCTCTGCTACGGATGTCAAACTGTCCAGCTCTATGCCAACAATAGAGCCTGCCTTCCTCACCAGTTTGTCCAGGCGTGAGGCATCCTTCTTCTTAATGCTGCCTCCCCAGCACACCACTGCGTAGAAGAGGGCACTCGCCACAACCATCTGATAGAACATCTGCAGCATCTTATTGCAGATGTTGAAGGATGCCAGTCTTCTAAGGAAGTACAGGTGGCTCTGTCCTTTCTTGCACAAAGAATCAGTATTGGCAGTCCAGTCCAATTTATCGTCCAGCTGCACTCCCAGGTATTTATAGGTCTGCACCCTCTGCACACAGTCACCTCTGATGATCACGGGGTCCATGAGGGGCCTGGGTTTCCTAAAATCCACCACCAGTTCCTTGGTTTTGCTGGTGTTCAGTTGTAGGTGGTTTAAGTCGCACCATTTAACAAAGTCCTTGATGAGGTTTCTATACTCCTCCTCCTGCCCACTCCTGATGCAGCCCACGATAGCAGTGTCGTCAGCAAACTTTTGCACGTGGCAGGACTCCGAGTTATATTGGAAGTCCGATGTATATAGGCTGAATAGGACCGGAGAAAGTACAGTCCCCTGCGGCGCTCCTGTGTTGCTGACCACAATGTCAGATGTGCAATTCCCGAGACGCACATACTGAGGTCTGTTTGTAAGATAGTCCACGATCCATGCCACCAGGTATGATATATATACATCAGACTTCCAATACAACTCGGGAGTCCTGCCATGTGCAAAAGTTCACTGACGACAGTGCTATCATGGGCTGCATCAGGAGTGGGCAGGAGGAGGAGTATAGTAACCTAATCAAGGACTTTGTTAAATGGTGCGACTCAAATCACCTACAACTGAACACCAGAAAAACGAAGGAGCTGGTGGTGGATTTTAGGAGGCCCAGGCCCTTCCTGGACCCTGTGATCATCAGAGGTGACTGTGTGCAGAGGGTGCAGACCTATAAATACCTGGGAGTGTAGCTGGATGATAAATTGGACTGGACTGCCAATACTGATGCTCTGTGCAAGAGAGGACAGAGCCAGCTATACTTCCTTAGAAGGCTGGCGTCCTTCAACATCTGCAATAAGATGCTGCAGATGTTCTATCAGACGGTTGTGGCGAGTGCCCTCTTCTACGCAGTGGCGTGCCGGGAAGGCAGCATAAAGAAGAGGGATGCCTCATGCCTGGAGAAACTGGTGAGGAAGGCAGGCTATATTGTAGGCATGGAGCTGGACAGTTTTACATCCGTGGTAGAGCGACTGGCGCTGAGCAGGCTCCTGTCAATCATGGAGAATCCACTGCATCCACTGAACAGTATCATCTCCAGACAGAGGAGCAGCTTCAGCAAGAGACTGCTGTCACTACCCTGCTCCACTGACAGACTGAGGAGATCGTTCCTCCCCCACACTATGCGACTCTTCAATTCCACCCTTTGGGGGTAAACGTTAACATTATGCAAAGTTATTGTCTGTTTTACCTGCATTTTTATCACTCTTTAATTTATTGTTTTTTATCAGTATGCTGCTGGAGTTTGTGAATTTCCCCTTGGGATTAATAAAGTCTATCTATCTATCTATCTATCTATCTATCTATCTATCTATCTATCTATCTATCTATCTATCTATCTATCTATCTATCTATCTATCTATCTATCTATCTATCTATCTATATTCAGTATCTGGTTTTGATTCTGCTTGTTTTTATCAGACAAACACAAAACCACTTAGTAAACCATGTAGTGCAGTAAGCTTCCACTACATTAAACTTGTATCCAAACCCGTTAAGTGTGCAGTTCAGTCTGATTGTGACACAAAACTAAACTCCAGAGTAGCCCTTTAACCACACCATAATTACTAAAACTAAAACTGAAACTAATAGATATAAAGGGTTCAATCATGTCAGGCCACCTTCATTTTCACAGTTTTGTGACAAGACAGATTCCTTTGTTAAATTAAAGTTGAGTTTAACATTTTCAAACTGTGCAGGCCCAAAATGTGGAATATTTCATTTTGCAATTTTGAATAAGTAGCTGACTGCAAGCATACAGTATATATAGCTAGGAATGAATAAAAAAGCCTATTGAATGAATACCTAAATCAGCCCCATGATCATTTCAGAATTAAGGAAAAATACTGTTGAAAATAAATACCACCAAGCCTTTTCACCAACATACAGTTAGATGCAAATGTATTCAAATCCCTTTAAAAGTCATCATAATTTTTTGCATGACAAAAGATTTGTACACATAATTGTCCTTTCAGTATTTTTAATGTGAACTCTTATGCTGTAACAATACATTTGCAACATCAAAATAAACCATGTTTTGTAGATATTTAACTAAAGAAGAAAAACTCCAAAGTTCATATTTGCATAAAGATTCAAGCCCTACACATGAATACTATGTCGAGAACCCTTTTACTGCAGTAACAACCTTCTTTCATTTAGGGTAAGTATGTTACAGTTGTGTACTTTGTTCAGCAGTGATTCATAGAAGAAAAAGTGCAAAGCATCAGCACAGACAGTTTAGAGATCCTTCAGTGCAACTACAACAAACAGAACGAGTGAGCAGCTTCAGCCATGACTCATCACATTGAATTTTCTGCCTTTAAAATACCTACATATTTTTCCTGACTTTTGACTATGATTTCGGCATTTCTGCTTTGTTTTGATGAAATCTATGATTGCACGTCTCTGACTGCATACTTTCTTTGATCGCATAGAGGCAAAGTGGTGTAGCAGTTGGCACTGCTACTGCACAGTTCAGGTCATCTTTTTGGCCACAATAATCAGTCCAGTATAGTTGGCAGATGCTTCCCTAGCCCTCAGGGACACTTAAAGATGACTGCACTCAAAAAAAAATAGAGGTATGGGAATTCTCATACATAGAACAGTCTCATTTGTAGTATCAGATGTTCTATCTGATCCTGAAAGGAGATACATGATTGTTATGAGTAATTTATTTAATTGTAAAGTGATTTTGATAAATGTTTATGCACCCAATGTGGATGATAGGGAATTCATCCAAAATGTATTTACATCCATTCCCAATGTGAACACTCATAAAATTATAATGGCTGTGGATTTTAATTGTGTTTTAAATCCAGACCTAGATAGGTCTCCTGCTACAGGGGCAATGACATCTAACACTGCAAAGACAATTACACAGTTTGTAACTGACCACAACTTATCAGACCCCTGGAGATTTCTAAACCCAAATTCAAGAACATATTTCTTCTACTCACCAGTGCATCATTGCTACTCAAGAATTGATTTTTTTTTTTTGTAGATAACCATTTCTTTCCTACGATTAAATCCTGCAAGTACGACATTATTGTTATTTCCGACCATGCCCCTCTGATCTTGGAGATAAAATCATTATGCCCCACATACTCATCTCGCAGATGGCGTCTTAACTCACTTTTATTAGCAGACGAGAACCTTACAGAATTTATATCAAAACAAATCAGTTTTTTTTCTAGAGAAAAATCTATCCTCAGAGGTCTCTGCAGGAATTCTCTGGGAAACCCTAAAGGCCTTCTTAAGAGGACAGATTATCTCATATCTTTCCCACAGAAATAAATTGGAAACCAAGCAGGTTTTAAAGATAACCAACGAAATTACTAGAATAGATCAAAAACATGCCAGGAGACCAATTTTGGCTCTTCATAGGAAAAGGCAGGCTCTGCATTCAGAGCTCAACCTCTTAACAACTAAAGAAACTGAACAACTCATTTTTAAATCAAGACATCATTACTATGAACATGGAGAGAAAGCTAATAAGCTTTTAGCTCAACAAATACACAAGCAACAAGTTCACAATGCAATCCCAGCAATTACCAACACAAACAGACACATAATCATTGACCATAAAAATATAATGCACACATTTAGAGACTACTATAAATCCTTATATTCTACTGAGTTTAAAAAAGACAAGACACAATCTAATGCATTTCTGGATGCATTAGAGATGCCACAAATAGATACTCTTAATGCAGAATATTTGGATAAACCATTGGCACTATCAGAATTATTAGATGCTATAAAGTCACTTCAGATTGGGAAAGCAGCAGGCCCCGATGTCTACCCTGCCGAATTTTATAAGAAGTTCTCCACTCAGCTAGCTCCCCTCCTATTAGCAACATTCAGAGAAGCTAGAGACAATAAAATTCTACCTCAAACTTTTCGTCAAGCATTAATCACCGTCTTTCCTAAACAAAATAAGGGCGTATTGCAATGTGCATCATACAGACCAGTTTCACTTCTGAATAATGATGTTAAGATACTCTACAAAGTCCTAGCTAGAAGGACGGAGAAAGTGCTGCCTTCAGTAATATCACAAGATCAAACTGGATTTATTAAAGGCCAACATTTATCGTCCAATCTTTGACGCCTGTTTAATGTAATATACTCACCCCCAAAGTCAAACATCCCAGAGATTTTCTTATCCTTGGATGCAGAAAAAGCATTTGATATGATTGAATGGAACTACCTTTTCACTACATTCGAGAAATTTGGATTTGGCCTGAACATTTGTGCATGGATCAAACTACTGTATACCAATCCAGAAACTTCAGTTTGTATTAACAACATTAATTCAGACTATTTTAAACTAGAACGTGGTACCAGACAAGGGTGCCCCTTGTCACCACTACTTTTTGCAATCGCCATTGAGCCACTGGCAGTTCACTGTTGAAATGTTTATGAGATAAAGGGGATTATCAGAGAAGGACTTGAACAGAAAATTTCTCTATATGCAGATGATATGGTACTGTATATATCAGACCCACAAAATACTGTGCCTGCAGTCCTTACAGCACTAACAGAATTTCAAAAGATTTCTAGTCTCAGAATTAATTTGACTAAAAGTGTGCTCTTTCCAGTGAATTCTCAAGCACACAATATTAGATTGGACACCCTACCTTTTACCATAGCAGATCAGTTCAAATACCTAGGGGTAAACATCACAAGTAAACATAAAGCTTGTTATCAACAAAATTTCGCTGTCTGTATGGAAAAAATCAAGCAAGACTTGCATAGATGGTCAACCCTTCATCTCACTTTAGCTGGAAGAATTAACATTGTTAAGATGAATATCCTCCCTAAGCTTCTCTTTTTATTTCAAAATATTCCAATATACATCAATAAATCATTCTTTAAGAAATTACATTCAACCATAACCACATTTATTTGGAATTCAAAACATCCACGTATCCAAAGAGCAACCCTACAAAGGCCAAAGGCAGAAGGTGGCATGGCTGTACCTAACTTTCAATTTTACTACTGGGCAGCAAACATACAACATATTAAAACCTGGACATTGACACAAATAGATGAACATATGCAGGCTTGGTCTGCAATAGAAATAGAATCCTGCAGTTCCTCTTTATATTCCTTGCTTTGCACCCCAATAAATGCAAATTATCACCAATATACTAATAACCCAATAGTGCTTCACTCACTCAGAATATGGAACCAATGTAGAAAGCATTTTAAGATAGAGAATCTTTTATTGGTGGCACCTCTGCATGAGAACCACCTTTTTCAACCCTCGCAAACATATACAGTTTTCAATGTCTGGAACACATTTGGGATTAAATCACTTAGAGATCTGTACATAGACAACGTCTTTGCATCCTACAAACAATTGCATTCTAAATTTAACTTTCCGGCAACACATTTCTTTCACTATCTTCAAATTAGAAATTTTGTTAAACAGAACCTGCCCAATTTTCCTCACCTCCTACCTCCCTCTATGCTGGAAAATATATTCATCAGTTTTAAGGACTCAGACAGCATCTCTGCAATATATAAAACCATTTTACAGTCCCTTCCATTCAAAGATCCAAGAGGACAATGGGAAAAGGATCTCTCCCTCAACATATCAGAAAAGGGGGGTATTTTTTGTACATGGATTACTCGTTTAGCAGGATGTAATTGTTGACGATTTGGCGTGATCCTAGATCTGTTGGTTTTTCGAAACTCTTGCTGGATGTGTTGTCATAGCAACACATCCTAATCCTCAAACCTGCTTGGAGCAGGTTTGTTCAATGTAAACAAGGATTAGCTCACACACTTAATCAGTGTCCGTGCATGGAATTCATTTAATCATGACTTCGCCGTTCATGAATGAGCGACCAATTGATATCGGTACGCAAATTATAAGAAGAGAATTTCATATAGAGAGGGTTTTGTGCGATCGGCAAGATCCTTTATTGCTCCTGGAGGAAATTCTTTTCGAAAGATGCTGCTTTAGCCGAGGGGGAATATTGTACCTCAAAAATTTATTAGGACCTTATATTCGAAGTCAAACTCGGCAAAGTCAGACTCTCAAAACCACACAGACAGTATGCATTGCTTTGAGGTTTTGTGCAAGCGGAACTTTTTTTATATACTGTAGGCGATGCGGAAAATCTATCTAAAAGTGCAGTTTGCCAGGCAATTCGTAAAGTCTGTTTGGCTCTGAAATATTTCCTTCAGGTTTTCATAGTGTTTCCTGGACACCTGCGTGTACAGACAAAAGAGGCGTTTTACTGTACAAGCCTGTACAGTAATGAGTAAAGCGGACTACAATCATTACAAAACAACTTCTTCGTTACTTATCATTTATTCTTCATACACTGCTGACACAAACTCGTGTCCGTTTCATCTTACGTTGACGAAACGGGCTCTTTGTCTAGTTAAATAATAATTAATCTGACACATAGGAAATGAAACGCTGCTTTCAGTAAGTACAATGCACACGTGTTTAATTTGTCAGCCACTTTTTGCCAGCCGTCTTTTCTGGTTTGGGCTGCTTTTGCAGTGTTATCCCTTGTGCATATTTAATCTTGAAATTCTTCATGTCCTTCGAATAAAAGGTCTTGCTCCGCTTGTGTGAAAAAAAAAATGCGCCCGTTCTTTCGTCATTTTGTTACAGCCTATCAAAGACTTGCTGATCATGTTTTCTAGACTCGATATATATGGGCTTTTCACTCAGCGCGGGCGCGCGCATTCATCTCAGATGATTAGATCCAGTTAGACTAATGTACTACACGGCTGTGTTTGAAAAAACGACTTATCCCGGATGAGTTTCACTGGCATTAACTCATCCAAGATGAGGCTTCTGATCTCGGATGATTTAAGCGACGTATGGAAAATACCCCCAAGGAGCGGAAGGTAGCAATGCAGAGAATTCACTCGAGCTCCATATGCACAAAGCATACAATTATTCAACTTAAAATTATATATCGAGCACATCTGTCTCGCTTAAAATTGTCCAAAATGTTTCCAGGGCAAGATCAAGTTCCAGCCTCACTGGGTCACATGCTTTGGGCCTGCACCACATTAACATAATTTTGGACCAAAATTTTTAAATGCCTTTCAGACAGCCTTGGTGTCACAATCCCTCCTAATCCACTAACAGCTGTGTTTGGTGTACTTCCAGATGGACTTAAAGTGGAAAAGGACAAACAAACTGTAATTGACTTTACTACACTATTGGCACATAGACTTATCTTGCTCAACTGGAAGAATCCTAACTCTCCCCTTTTAAGTCAGTGGGTAACTGATGTTTTATATTATTTGAAATTGGAAAAAAATTAATTCTCACTTAGAGGATCTATGCAGAAATTTTTCAAAACCTGGCAGGATCTAATCAATAACATTTTAGAATACGCTTTTAAAGCACCGAGGAAGCAGATTCTCTCCCTATTCTCTTTTTTTTTCTTCTCTTATCTATATTCACTTATTAATTTATCTATTTACTTATTTTTACTAGGTTTAAGCTTTATTCTGCTGCCCATACTCTCTTTCTCTGGGTGGGGGTTGATTTGTTTTCAATCCTATTCTTGTAAAATTAATCTATTTGTATGGAGTGTTGTGTGATTTCAATAAAATCAATAAAATAAAAAAAAAAAGATGACTGCACTGTTATAATCTAGTAAAATCTAGTTCAGTTAGTCCTTCCCTATTGACTTTAATACAGTTCGCCAAGTTTGGCGAATACTGTATTATACACATTTCCGTGATTTTGGAGAACTCATGGCGAAGCAAACTCAGGAATGTTCGCTCATCACTATTTGCTATATTGAAAAAACAAACAAACAAACAAACAAACAAAAAAAATGGTCTGATTCTTCTGCCCTGAATTTACTACTACTATTATTAATATTAGTATTATTAGTATTATCTATCCATCATCTAACCCACTATATCCTAACTGCAGGGTCACAGGGGTCTGCTGGAGTCAATCCCAGCCAACACAGGGCACAAGGCTGGAAACAAACCCGGGCAGGGCGCCAGCCTACTGCAGGGCGCAAACTCACGCACCAAGCACACACTAGGGACAATTTAGGATCGCCAGTCCACCTAACATGCATGTCTTTGGACTGTGTGAGGAAACCAGAGCACCCCAAGGAAACCCACACAGACACTGGGAGAATATGCAAACTCCACGCAGGGAGGACCCGGGAAGCGAACCCGGGTCTCCTAACTGCGAGGCAACTGTGCTAAGTAAAATCATGTCACACAGTACCATGAAGTCAACTTTGATTGCTGCCAAGTTTAGGGTCTATATGGAGATTGCATGTTCTCCCTCTTTGTATGTAGCCTGAATGTGTACATAACTGATAAAGGTTACCTGTTTAACAACTGGTTACACGGAAGCCTTGAACTGCCACAAAATCATGAGACAATTGAACTCTGTCATAGACAGAGTATATCATGTATTAATGTATCAAGTTGACAGATGTGTAAGATGAATAATATGCAATTTCTATAACTATAAAGAAATCAGTATTTTTGGACTTTAAGTTCGTGTTAACATTTTTTGGTGAGTTAAACAGAACTAATAAAATGTGGCAAAAACAAAGTTAATTGCTAATAAATGAAAACTAAATAAAAAACAGAAAAATAGAATGAGACACAATATATATAAATAAAAACAGCTGTTTGAATTGTTATTTGTCTATTCGTTTGTTCACCTAATACAGAAAAACAGGTGGACTTATTTTAATCACATCTGAATGGTTTGATTTGTAATTTTAAACTATGGATCAGAGGGGTCTGTGGTGGGTTTGCGCCCTGCCCGGGGTTTGTTTCCTTCCTTGCGCCCTCGGTTGGCTGGGATTGTCTCCAGCAGACCCCCGTGACCCTGTGTTCAGATTCAGCGGGTTGGAAATGGATGGATGGATTGGATTAGAGGGGTAAATCAAGGAAAAATGTATCTTTGTCTCAAACATTATGGAGGACACTGTATGCATTCATGTACATCAAAGTTATGAGAAATACTGTAAATGGGAAATAAAGATTTAAAAATAAACTTTGATATAGTTGAAAATGCACATTTTCTCTTGTTTTCTGTTTGTTTGTATCTACGGTATTGCTGTAAAGAGAGACCACAATAAACCAATTTATTTATTAAATGTATTACTATTAAAGCATGCTACTAAAATTTAACAAGGTAAATGCTAAGTAGAAGCCCAATCTGGGTCACTATATATTTTTTTTTTATATTATTATTATAATTTAGGATGTATCCTTCATTCACATTAATATTTTTCTATGAGTTGCAGCCAGAAGATAGCCATCCCTAGCAAATGTTGTGTATCATTGATGAGCTGAGAATTCTGATCCAAAAAGCTAATCTATTACTTTACTCATGTAGAGCATTAGTTGGAAGTGTGAAGTCAGAAATTTGATTTTGTCTAGAGACTGACATGAGCTGCAGAAATGTCTTCATACAGATGAGTTCAGTTGATGGTTCTGACACAGTATGATTTTGAGTTGCATGGGACCTTTGGACATTGTATGGTCTCTTAATATGCAGATGTGCTGTTTGTTAATACAGTTCATTGGCATCAATTGCTTTACAGGTGTTGGTTAGGGTGAGCATTTCTGCTATACAAAAATAATATTTAATTGGCTTCAGTCTTCTTTTTTGCAGATTATATTAAGCTTTTTATTTTTGAAACTAAACAAGATGTTCTTTATTACATTTCAATTTGTTTTTAATTTATTTTAGGAGACTCCCTTGAATCAGATTAATATTTATTGCATTCAGAATAAGAGGACAACACAATTAAATTCTGTTCTGTCCGACTGTTTTGAAAAATGTGCTTTTGAGGCTGTCAATATTATTTGCCAGGTATGTAATTTACATTTTTTCAAAGTAAAACCTTAATATAGCTGAAACAAAAATGATAAATGAATAAATGGAGTATACAATTGTAACCAGATGTTTTAAAATGTTTGCAGCCCATCATTGGCCATGATTGTAATAGTATTTGTAAGTGAGATGAGTATGGGAGTGTTCATGGCTTTAATTGTTAGTATTTTTTAGTGGTTTTATTGATTATGGCACTGCCCATTTTATCATATGTTGGTGTGGGCAGTACACATGCCAGTGTTTGCTAGTGCTAAATAATGATTGTGGGCTGACAGTAGCACTTCAATCAGGAGGTGCCAATAGAGTGATGTTTTAGAATAAAGTAGGAGGGGGGTTAGTACAGAAGAAAGAGCGAAGAAAAAAGGAAAGAATAAAACTAGAAGAGAAAGTGATCGCTGGTTTTAGGAGAGGAGAATGAGTGGAGGTGTGGCAGCGAATGCCCACTGGGTATATGTCAGAGAAGTTGTTTATCTTGTTTATGTTGTATTCCTGGACAGATCATTTATATATTTAAAATAGAAGGTACTCCTGCACTGACCCCTGAGGGACACCACAGCACACCCTGAACTCCTACTTCATTTAGTTTGATGTCCAACCACTCATGTGGGACCTTATGAAATGCTTTCTAAAAATCAAGATAAATAATATCATATGATCATATTTTTCTATTGCTTCCAAAAAGAATGACAGCATATTAATAAAACTGTCTGAATCCACGTTGAGTGATCATTGACACTGCTGTTCTTGCTGTGTGATGTGTAATCTCTTCCTTAATAATTCCATCCATCCATTGTCCACCACTTATCCGAAGTCAGTCGCGGGGGCAGTAGCCTAAGCAGGGAAGCTCAGACCTCCCTCTCCTCGGCCACCTCCTCCAGCTCGTCTGGGGGGACCCCGAGGTGTTCCCAGGCCAGCCGGGAGATATAATCCCTCCAGCGTGTCCTGGGTCTGCCCCAAGGCATTCTCCCAGTGGGACATGCCCAGAAAACCCCCCTAGGGAGGCATCCTGACCAGATGCCCGAACCACCACAACTGACTCCTCTCAGTGCGGAGGAGCAGCGACTCTACTCCGAGGGTCTCCTGGACAACTGAACTCCTCACCCTATCTCTAAGAAAAAGTCCAGCCACCCTGCGGAGAAAACTCATTTTGGCCACTTGTATCCGCGATCTTGCTCTTTCGGTCACTACCCAAAGCTCGTGGCTATAGGTGAGGGAACATAGGAACGTAGATCGACTGGTAAATCGACAGCCTTGCCTTTTGGCTCAGCTCTCTCTTCACCACAACAGACCGTCGCAGAGCCCGTATTACTGCGGATGCTGCACCGATCCATCTGTCAACCTCCAGCTCCATTCTTCCGTCACTCGTGAACAAGACCATGAGATACTTGAACTCCTCCACTTGAGGCAGTAATGTGTTCCCAACCCGGAGAGAGCATTCCACCCTTTTCCGGCAGAGAACCATGGCCTCGGATTTAGAGGTGCTGACTCTCATCCCTGCCGCTTCACACTCGGCTGTGAACCACTCCAGTGAGAGCTGGAGGTCACTGTCCGTTGAAGCCAACAGAACCACGTCATCCGCAAATAGCAGAGACGAGATTCTGAGGTCACCGAACCAGAACCCCTCTGCTCCTTGGCTGCACCTAGAAATTCTGTCCATAAAACTTACGAACAGAATCGGTGACAAAGGGCAGCCCTGGTGGAGTCCAACCTCAACAGAAAATGAGTTTGACTTATTACCGGCAATGCGGACCAAGCTCCTGCTCCTCCTGTACAGGGACTGAATGGCTCATAACAACGAGCCTTGTACCTCGTACTCTTGGAGCACACCCCACAGGATGCTTTGAGGGACATGGTCGAGAATGCCTTCTCCAAATCCACAAAACACATGTGGACTGTTTGGGCAAACTCCCACGTCCCCTCCAGGATCCTGGCCAGGGTGTAGAGCTGGTCCAGAATCCGCATTGTTCCTCTTGAAACCAGAGAATCAACTATCAACCAAACTCTCTTCTCCAGCACCCCTGCATAGACCTTACCGGGTAGGTTGAGGAGTGTGATACCCCTATAGTTGGAGCACATCCTTCGGTCACCCTTCTTAAAAAGGGGGACCACCACCCCAGTTTGCCAATCCAGAGGCACTGTCCCCGATGTCCATGCGATGCTGCAGAGACATGTCAACCAGGACAGCCCAACAACATCCAGAGCCTTGAGGAACCCAGGGTGGACCTTGTCCACCCCAGGGGCCCCACCACCTCAAAGCTTTTTAACTACCTCGGTGACCTCAGCCCCTGATATGGACAGGCCCCCCACCGGAGTCCTCCAGCTCTGCTTCCTCTAAGGAAGACATGCTGGTGGGATTGAAAAGATCCTCGAAGTATTCCTTCCACCGGTCAATAACGTCTACAGTTGAAGTCAGCAGGGCCCCATCTCCACTGTGCACAGTGTTGGTGGAGCACCGCTTTCCCCTCCTGAGGCGCTTGATGGTTTGCCAGAATGTTCTCGGTGCCTACCAAATGTTGTTTTCCATGGCTTCCTCAAACTCATCCCATGCCCAAGTTTTTGCCTCTGCAACAGCCAATAGCGCCACACGCTTGGCCTGCCGGTACCCCTCAGCTGCCTCTGGAGTCCCACTGGTCAACCAGACCCGATAGGACTCTTTCTTCAACTTGACGGCCTCTCAGACCCTAGATGTCCACCACCGGGTTCGTGGATTGCCACCACGAGAGGTACCGACAACCTTGCGGCCACAGCTCCATTCTGCTTCAACAATGGAGGCTCGGAACATGGCCCATTCAGACTCAATGTCCTTCGCGTCCCTCGGAATGAGATTGAAGTTCTGCTGGAGGTGGCAGTTAAAGATCTTTCTGACCGGTTCCTCCACCAGAAGTTCCCAGCAGACCCTCACTATACGTTTGGGTCTGCCTGGTCTGTCCGGCAGCCTCTCCTGCCATCTGATCCAACTTACCACCAGGTGGTGATCAGTTGACAGCTCAGCCCCTCTCTTCACCCAAGTGTCCAAGACATAAGGTCACAGATCTGATGACACGATTACAATGTCGATCATCGAACTGTGACCTCGGGCATCCTGGTGCCAAGTGCACTTATGGACACCCTTATGCTCGAACATGGTGTTCGTTATGGACAATCCATGACCAGCACAGAAGTCCAACAACTGAACACCACTGGAGTTTACATCGTTCCTCCCAATCACAACAGTCAGAGTCCTTCCCCCAACTTGAAGGCACAGGGAAGCAACCCTCTCGTCCAACGGGGAGAACCCCAACGTGCAGGCCACGAGCCGGGGGGGCCAGAAGCAAGCCCACTCCTGCCCGACGCCTTTCACCCACAGCAACTCCAGAGTGGAACAACGTCCAGCCTCTCTCAAGAGGAATGGTTCCAGAGCCCAGACCGTGCATAGAGGTGAGCCCGACTATATCTAGCCAGTACCTCTCAACCTCTCGCACCATTTCAGACTCCTTCCCCACCAGAGAGGTAACATTCCATGTCCCTAGAGCCAGTTTCGGTAACTGAGGGTCAGAATGCCAGGGCTCCCGCCTTCGGCCACCACCCATATCACATTGCACCCAACCCCTATGGCCTCCCTTGCAGGTGGTGGACCCACAAGAGAGCAGAACCACGTTGCTCCTTAAGGCTGAGCCCAGCTGGGCCCCATGGTCAAAGGTCCAGCCACCAAGCGCTCGCCAGTGAGCCTCTCCCCCAGGCCTGGCTCCAGGGTGGGGCCCCGGGTACCCTTTCCCGGGCAAGAGAAATGACGATCCTTGATTTGAATCCATGTGGGGTCTCAGGATTGAGTTAGTCTGGATCTTCACCTCAGACCTGTTTGCCTTGGGAAGCCCTACCAGGAGCATGTAGCTCCCGACAACATAGCTCCGAGGATCACTAAACCGCGCAAGCCCTTCTGCCACGGCAAGACCTCGATCCAAGAAGGTTTAATAATTCCTTGTAATAATTTACCCTTGATACATGTTACATTTCCTGGCCTATAGTTATTTGGACTTGCTTGTTTACCATTTTTCATACTGTAATGTAGGATGATATTTCCAATTTCCTAGTCCTTGGGAATTCTTCACAGTGTGCAGTGACTTTTCTGTAATATGGATCAGCGGTTTATATAGATAGATAGATAGATAGATAGATAGATAGATAGATAGATAGATAGATAGATACTTTATTAATCCCAATGGGAAATTCACAAATATATATATATATATATATATATATATATATATATATATATATATATATATATATATATATATATATATATATATATATATATATATATATGCACATTAGGATAAATGCTACCTGGCTTTGGCTATTTTGTTAGATTTCAGCCTATTTAATCAGAGCAATACTTCACCCTTTATAATTTCCAAATCAATAAGTACCTCCTTAGCAGTCCCTTTTACTACTAAGAGGTTATCCATTACTCCACATGTGAAACTTAAAAAAAAATGTAAGTTTAGAGTATTCGTTATTTCACTGTCTCAATATTATAATTCTCTCTTAGTGTTCTCCCTTTTGTGTTGTTAAATGTTACTGGCAGCACCTGGAAAAATCTTTGAGTGCTGGAAATGTCTCAGGAATACTTCTCAGATAACAAAAACATTTAGTCCTTCATGTTCTGTGAAGTAAATAATATCCATTTTTTCTGCACTGTTCACACTGTTTCAGAATATGTATAGAAAACAACTAGATTAAAACTAAACACATGCTTTATATATAGGATTCTGTTAGTGTATTGCACATAGCACAGTCTTCTGGTTGGATGTGCAATTGTACCCTGCACTGGACAGGCTTATTGTCCATCACGGTTGCTTCTTGCATTACACTTCTTGTCACTTGATAGGACATGTGCACATCCTTACTGTATCAATGTGGAGCATGCACATGCACAGTGATACTGACCACACCAGGCAAAATATTTTGTACAATAACACAATATTTTTTCAGAATAATACAATAATTTTTTTTTGAGCAGTGGGAATAAGCTTCTGTTGAAACAGTTGTTAAGGAGGTAAAAAATATTATTTGTGTTTGTTTCAGGATGTTGCAATTTAATCTTAATCTTTTCATTTTGCATTTTCAGGAAAAATCAGAAGCAAAACTGTTGGAAATGATTAAGAATCATGACCTATGTATGTTTGGTGAACTAGTATCCAAGATTATTGAAAAGTCATGGCCTAAAGACCATAAAGAAGAGTTTATTGATGGTTATGATGCGGTAGTTAAACATTTGCTTGAATGGTCTGCAGCAAAGAATGTTTTCCAACTTCAAGGTATTTTTATAAAAATATTTTGTTTTTGAAGTAAACATTCAGGTAGTGCATTGTAAAGGCCTTGAAAAGTATTCTGTCCTCAATGCTTTTTTTCACATACTGTAAATGACAACCTGGCATATAGATCAGTTTGAATTTTATTGATTTAGTGGTAAATCAGAAATTCTACTTCACAGTCCAAACAAAAAAATAAAATTATAACTCAATAAATTAAATTCTTGCAAGTGTCCAAGGATGGCCCTATTCTCACCTTCTGACTCTTTATTACATACTCCTGACCAGGGTATCCTAAATTCCCACTGTAGCCCTTGCAGGTTTACGCCAGTTTGTCAGAAAAATACAGCTGCAATGTGTAGCAGCACATGTCCCCTTCTTTTATATCTATGACCGAAGGTGACAAGATAGAGTACCAAAAGAAGTAGAAGAGATTGTTTGCATTTTTATTTACGTATTATATTTAAACAAAAATTCCCCAAATATGCCCAGAAAGAAGCAGATTATTGAGTGTGACAGCTTATGTACTTCCTACGGTGCTTTTTTATTTTTTTTTCTGTCTTTTGCCAGGATCTTTACTTCTCCCAAAGTCATCCATCTTTTTCTGCCTTTTTCTTTAACTCTTCATTTCAAACACCTACCTTGTTTCATTCATACTTATTGTATGTCCATAATACTGTATCTGTTTTATTTCTGTGGTTTCCATTAGTGGTTGCAGTTCCAGTTCTTTACCTACCACTAATCCTAAATACTTCATTTCAACTGCTGTTATTTGAGATCCTTGTTTATCCAGTATTGTCCAAGATTCTGCATGGTTTGGTTTTATGTGGTTTTATGTAGATGTGTGTGACAGTGTGGGTCAGCCCCACACTACTGGGTCTTTCTTGGGAGCCTCTTGAACCTGCTACTGTCGATAACATACCTGAGAGATGAGCCTGCAGATGAGGACACTCACACAAAGCAAGGGGTAGGTGCATAAAAGTGCAAAAGTGTTTTTATTAAAAACAGCCAAAATCAAACAGTGTTCATTAGTGCAGTGCTCCAAGTGTTCAATAAATTAATAAATAGTCCAATAAAAGTGAAGGTGGAGGTTAAAAACAATTCCTTAAATAATCTATTAAATTGAGGTAAAAAAACACAGTGCAGGAAGATATCCATAAAAACATGAGCCCTGGTGCAACCCTTTTAAAGCTGATGTCTCCTTGGCTTAACCCTAAACCAGTCCTTGCAGCCAAGGAGGCACCTAACCAGCAGTTCAGCCAACCTTCTGCACTACTCCTGGGCTCGGGCAACTGTAGCCGTGTCTGGCTCCTGATAGAGCAATATAATGGTGCATGGAATAGCCAAACTATTTCAACTACCATATCTGCTTTAGCATTGTTAGAAGACATTGCAAATGGAATTATTAGAAGAGAACGCATATTTACAAATGATAATGACTGGGTTCTGAGTCGATTTAGATTTCAAAGAGCTATCCTATGCTGTTAGAATACTAGGATGTATACTTGATATCATTTCTATTATGAAATGCATTAAAGTATGTATAATACATTGTGCAGATAAATTGCTAACTTTATTTAAATAATGTATACTGGTAATAGTTAAACATATGGGGGCACGGTGGCACAGCGGAAGCGATGCTGCCTTACAGTAAGGGGGTCATGTCTCTGGTGTTCCCTACCTGGAGTTTGTATGTTATCCTGGTAGGTTTCCTCCTCATGTTTCGGTTTCCTTACAAAGCTTTGCAGGTTAGGGGATTTGGTGATGCTAAATTGATGCTGCTAGTGTATGTGTGTGCTCGTATTCACCCTGCAATGAGCTAGCGCCCTGTCCAGAGATTGTTCCAGACTCTCACCTGAATCTTGCTGGAACTGGTTTGACCGTGGGTGGATGGATGGATGGAATAGTTAAGCATGTATAACAAAGAGTTTTCAATGTTTAAAAGTTTTGAAGAATCTCTGTTCTAAGCTTACAACTGGTGCTACATTTATCACATACACTTATTGTGTGGCAATTTATTACGTAAAGAAAGGAAATGGAAAGACAAGAATTGGAGGTTGGTCCCTTTGACAGGCACAGTACTGCTGCAATAAATTTTTCCACTCAAAGCAGGAACAATCCCTGGACAGGACGCCAGCTCATCGCTAATGCTGCAACACCGTGCCCCCACATTTAATACATGCTTTAATGCTTGACGTTTATGATGTTCTACTTTAATGACATATTATAAGACTCTTTTTTTCAGACAGTGTGCTGCGACCCACCTTTTCACAGCGACTCTGATATACAATACAATACAATACAGTTTATTTTTGTATAGCCCAAAATCACACGGGAAGTGCCGCAATGGGTTTTAACAGGCCCTAACTCTTGACAGCCCCCCAGCCTTGACTCTCTAAGAAGACAAGGAAAAACTCCCAAAAAAACCTAGTAGGGAAAAATGGAAGAAACTTTGGGAAAAGCAGTTCAAAGAGAGACCCCTTTCCAGGTAGGTTGGGCGTGCAGTGGGTGTCAAAAGAAGGGGGTCAATACAATACAATACACAGAACAGAACAAATCCTCAATAAAAAATAAACATTTTTTAGAAGTACGGAGCAGAATTTAACAGTAGATGATATCACATAATAAGATTTGGATAATTTTAGACTCCTGGAGACCTCATCCATCAAGCTGCCTCCCCCATTTGGCCATTCCACGGCTGAAACAGTGTTGGGCCAGTCAATCCGATGAAAGGACCCCTCTTTCTCACGATTCCTGTGATCCTCCATGGGGATGACTTTACCTTAGACAGGCAAAACAACTTGGGCCGTGACACCAAGTGCCACATTTGAGTACCGAGAAGAGAAACAGAATAGGTGAGGGTTAGTATCCAAATCTAACTATCATGTTACTTATGTTTTAGTGCTAATGACTAACAACAGAGATGCAGTCTGTACAGTTAATCAGCAGCTCTAGTCAGGATATGCTAAACTGAAGTAGTGAGTTTTCAGCCGGGATTTAAAAGCTGAGACCGAAGGGGCATCTCTTATAGTAGCAGGCAGACCATTCCACAGTTTAGGGGCCCTGTAACTAAAAGCTTGACCTCCCATTATTATTTTATTAATCCTTGGAACCATAATCAGACCAGCATCTTGAGATCTTAATGTGTGCTCTGGTTTGTAAGTCATGATAAGTTCAGACAAGTAAACCGGACCTCAGCCATTTAATGCTTTATATGTTAAAAAAAGGATTTTGAAATCTGCCCTAAACTTAACCGGGAGTCAGTGTACGGATTTAAGAACTGGAGTTATGTGCTCGTATTTTCTTGTTCTTGTAATAATTCTTGCAGCCGCATTTTGTATTAACTGGAGGCTGTATAAAGAACAGTTTGAACATCCAGTGAACACCGCATTGCAGTAGTCAATCCTACTAGAGATAAACGCATGAATTAATTTCTCAGAATCCTGTTTATTTAGAAAGCGCCTTAATTTCCCAACATTTTTAAGATGGAAGAAGCATGTTTTGGACAACTCTGTAATATGCGCTTTAAATGATATGCTAGAGTCAAAGATAACTCCTAGATTTGCGGGCTGATTCAGTAAAATTAATTGGGATTCCAACTGAGTTAAATGATGACAAAATATCGTTATGATCAGCATCATTCCCTCCAACAATTAACATCTCTGTTTTATCTGTATTTAAAGACAAGTAGTTCTCATTCATCCACTCCTTTAATTCGCTAACACAACTAATTAAAGACAACATCGGAGAAACTTCATCTGAAGATATCTGTCCACTTCATTGTTATTTCCGACACTGTGCGACTTTCTGGTGCCTGCACCACCCAGTACCACTTAAGTTCCTTTAGTTGTTTATACCACTGCTTAAGCCACCAAATAGTATGTTTTTATTTGCCTCCACTTCACTGAGCAGGACCTCCATTTTGCTTTCACAGTATTCCTTTTTTACATGCTTTGTCTTTATAAAACACTGAAAGGAAGGTGCTATTTACATTGAATTGCATATTCAGATAGGCATAATTCTAGAAGGAGTTGGGGTGGGGCTATAGGCACGTGCATGTGTGGTAAAATTCACATTGATTGGGGTTTATAAAGGGGTAGTGTGTGAAACTTTGCTTACACACAGTTTTATGCACCTATATTTTTTTGTGCACATACACATTTCGAGTTTTGTCCGTACTCCATGTTTTAGTGTGAATTCTACGCATACATTATACATGAGGCCCCTGGTGATTTCTGTTTGTTCTTGGAGTCTAAGGCTTTCCTATGTTTAGACAATGATAATAGAGAATCCAGAAACGAAATGTCCTCCTCGGTCATATTCGGAATTGGTAGATCTTTTAATAAGGCATTATTGTGAGAAACTGAAGCATTTGAATTCTCTGCAGTTGTCCGTCTGGGACTTTCATTTCTTTTTTTGGTCCTGATTAGATCCAGTTTGACATCTTCTCTCAAGACAGTAGTAGACACCTTTCTAAGAAATCTTTAGTTTCTTGATAATCTGTCATGTGGAGTAACCTTCATTTAAGAACACAACAATAGACTGACATTTTTCTTGAGAAACCTGTTTCATTTTAGTCATATTTGAACCCATAACCAAACTTTAGGAATGCTTGCCTTATTGAACAGAATAACAGGTTTCAGTTGTGCTAATACAATTATAAAGGTTTCTCTGACAACTAATTAACATTTAAACTAGACTAATTAATGATAAGCTATTGTGGGTTTACCATTAGGGCACTGAAGGAATAGCATCCAAAAATGAGGCTTTGCAGTCATAAATAAAAAACAAAAATCAGTCACCGCAAGCAGGAAAATCCATTTGAAATTCCAGTAATGCATGTGGCTAATTTTTAAATCATTTTAATGATATCTTGATTAAAAAGGTATTAATTTCTATCAAAAACAAGGACATTGACCCAAAACTATATTAAATGGTAGTATGTGTATTTTCATGGAACTGCATCAAATGCTGCTTTTAAATCAAGAAACGTCACGTATACTTCTTTATTTTATGTAAAATTTCTCAATTATTGTCCTTATGGTGAAAATTTGATGTTGTATTTGTCTTCTTGGTCTGTATGCTGCTTCATTTTGTAATTCTCTATTGCTGTTCCCAAACCTTATTTTAAATTATCCTTGAATATATTTTTAATACTGTTGATAATAATCATATTGCTCTATGGTTATCACAGTTTGTGGATCCATCTTTTATATATTGATTCAATTATACTTCTTTCCCATTCCTCTGGTATTCTTCCCATGTTTCAAGTCTGAGCCATTTAACTAACTCTTGCTCCTTCGTACTTTGCCATTTTTGTTCTTAGTCTCTTTCTGCCCCAGCTCCTTTGCTGTTATTTCTTCTTCCGTTGTTTCCCCATGCTCTTCCACTACATCTTCATTCATCTCTTTCTCTTGTGTATTTTCATGTCTTTTTGCTCTTCTCATTGTTTCTTCTTCAAAATTGTTTTGCATAGTGGTTTCTCCGGGCTTTAATTATCCCATCTATCTCTGTCTGCAATTTTCCTTTTCATTTTTTTATGCTTCTGATTTCCTGTGTTCGATTTCCCTTTAACCTTTTGACTAAATTCCAGAACTATTTTTGAATGCAGTTAACAGTAAATTCAATATAGTTTTCCTCTAATTTCTTACCAAATTCTTCCTAGCATTTTTTCTTTGCTGATTTCACAGACTCTTTAGCCTCTTCTCACTTTTGTTTGTATACTACCCTGTCTTCCTCAGTTTTTCTTCTTAAATATTTTCTCCCTGGCACGTTACTCTTCACTTTGTCATTTCACCATTAAGTTATGTTTTGCTTTTTTTCCTGTATTACTCTTTTAACTCTTGTTTAAACAGTAATACTGTTAATGTCTGTAGCTGTTTGTATACATATTTCATTAAGTTTTATGCATCTTTTTATTTAAGGTCTACTTTTCCTTGCTACTTTTTACATATTCCACTATTTCTTCAAAATCTTCTTTAAGTCTATTTGCGTATTCTTGACTTTTGTTGGTTTCTTTTAGCGATGTTAATTTAATTCTTCAATATTTTCTAATTTAATCTTTGGTTTCTGAATGGCCAAATTTGTTATTACTTCTAGCTTCTTGTATAAGTAATTTTGTCTATCATGCTTTTATGATTCAGTTCTTGAACTTCCTAAGATATTTTGTGATAGAAATGAGTATTACCAAGTAGCATCTGATTAATTGTACACTAGTCTAGGATTCTATGCCCATTCTCATTCACCTCTCATTCTATGCCATGTTCTCCCATTGTTCCCATGTTGTCCCATGTTCCATGTCCCTGCTCTTTCTGGTGACCAACACTGGCCATCCATTCTCCCATTACTATTATGTGCTGGGCATACGATTGGATTTTCTATAAAGCATGCTGTAGATTTCCATGAAATGCATCCTCTTCATCTGCTGTACTTTTTTCTGTTGGCACGTTAATTTGTATCAGTACTATTTTTCTCTTATAGATTTAAGTCCATCATCATTACTCTTGGATTTGTAGGTTCCCATCTTGTTATCTTCTTTCCCATCTCACTATTTACAATTATTGTCACCCGTGCCACCATTGTGCTTTCTATTGGAGATCTCAAAAATCTGAGAGTATATCCTTTACCTAGATTTATCATTCTCCTCCTGTTCTTTTTTATTTCAGATATTCCTAGTATTTGGGTTTTGTACTTATTTATTTCTTCTACTATCTCTTTTTCTTTAACAGATATTGTCATTATACTTCATATTCCTATTTTTAACCTTTTCTTTGTAAGTGCTCGCACCCTGTTAGACCATCTGTTTTCGAGGTTTGTTTTATGTCTCTGAATCATTCTTACCCTGTGCAAGTGATTAGCCAAATGTCAAGTGCTCAGTTACCAAAGTACAACTGCAATTTGGTCCATGGCTGCCTTAATATTCACTGCAACCTTGTTCCTAGGACATCCTCCATCCACCACTTGGATGACATGTTCTCTGGGAGTGCAGTCCCCCGAGAGGAGTGTGACAGATTATGCCAAAAAGAAATTGGCTGAATAGCACCTCTTTCTTGCAAGGATAATAGGCATCCAGCATACCCAGATAAAGAGGTAGCTGTTCATCTTAGAAGGTTGATTTGTCACTAGTCTGGCATATTTCTAATAAATGGAGAAACAGACAGACTCCAGGTTTCTGGATGGATGGATGAAATGACAGAGATACCATGTTTCTCTATTAGCCTGGTCTTTATGGTAGTAGTATATTTACCAATCCTGTTTAGGTATTATTTCATCTTTTTACTCTAGTCCTTAAGTTAGGTCAAATATACCTTTGTCCCTGAATATTCAGTTTATACTGGTTCTGATCTGCCAATGTCTTAGTAGAACAAGCATTATCTATTTGTATGTCCGAGGTCTTATGCCATGAAGCACACTTAGCTAGTAAGCCTCACTTAAATGGAAACGTCGGGATATCTGAGCTGGTTTCAGTTCCACCAAAGATGATTAGGGCGAGTTGCATTTTGTAACCGAGGCAATTAAGCATCAAATCTTAGCCTGCTTTGTACCAGGCTAAAGATGAAGCTTAGCAGAGTGTTGTGAATTGAGAGTTCATGAAATTCCTGATTGATGAGCAACAAAACCTCGGAGAATGGTTCTGGGGATATTTCTTAGCATATCTAATGTTGCTGAATTGTCATTTAAATTAATAATACACTTTCATTACAAAATGGTAAAGCATTATAGCCTAAACTAGCCTTTGGAAATAAACAACATTTAAGTTATTTCATTCGTCACTACTTTTTTGTCAGGATTTTGTAGCATATTTAATGTTGCTGCCATTCTGTGCTCGAGAACTCTAAAGCACGAAAGTCCCAAACAGTTCCAAAAATGTCCATTAGAGGAGGAAATCCCATCAAAAATCCTGGCTACTATCACAGAGGACAATGTAGAATCTTTATAAAAAAAAAAAAGATTTATTTTCAACAAAGGCTTTGTTACACAATAAGCTCCGAAGACCACAAGAAGCACAGCAGGGAATGCTTGCAAAAGGTAACATAATCCAAGGCAAACACAAATTCAGCAAACAAAGTTATAATACAGAGCACAGGTCAAAAAATCCAGAAATGCAAAAAATATTCAAATGCACAGAAAATCGCCATCTACAACTAAACAACTCCCAAGAGCATTCATATGAGCAACAACAGACTGTGGGTTGCCCCCACCTTTATAGGGCAGAGGGCAGTCCCTTGTGGTAATTGGCAGATGGCAGTGCCTGTTCAGGCAACCACCCATAAAACACAAGGAACATGATAAAAGATGCATAAACATAAAGAAACTAAATAATCAACAATGTAAATATAAAAAAGAGACATAGAAACAACATTGCAATCCCAGCCAGGGGAGGAACCCTTGCTGACACATAACAAGTGTATTCTTAGTCAGACTGTCCTTTAAATTAACCTGATATTCATTGCAAAACCTTAAAATCTACACTGTTTATTGAAAAACGACTATAATCAATTATATATTACATTTAGATTAATATGTTATTCATCTCCATTGCTGTTTTTTTGTTAGTGAGAGACAAAAGGAAAAGGTATAGTAATACAAAAAAAGGTAAAAAAATGGGATGTTCCGTAATGTTAAAATTGACAATTATAACTGAAACAATTCTAAACTAGTAAACCTTTAACATTTAAGCAGCACAAGGATGTTTATAGTAATACTGTATACAAGAAAAATGCCACACTTCGAGACCTTCTACAATTAGCCCTAGTATGCTTCTGTCAGGGCAGCACGGTGGCGCAGTGGGTAGCGCTGCTGCCTCGCAGTTGGGTGACCTGGAGACCCGGCTTCGCTTCCCGGGTCCTCCCTGCGTGGAGTTTGCATGTTCTCCCCGTGTCTGCGTGGGTTTCCTCCGGGCGCTCCGGTTTCCTCCCACGGTCCAAAGACATGCTGGTTAGGTGGATTGGCGATTCTAAATTGGCCCTAGTGTGTGCTTGGTGTGTGGGTGTGTTTGTGTGTGTCCTGCGGTGGGTTGGCACCCTGCCCAGGATTGGTTCCTGCCTTGTGCCCTGTGTTGGCTGGGATTGGCTCCAGCGGGTTGGAAAATGGATGGATGGATGCTTCTGTCATTAGGTACTATGAAGAACTTCACACCACCAGTCAAAATAATGAATAGAAAGAAAGCTCCTTGTCATATTTGATATAAGTCGTGGCAGTATTTGTATATACATTGTAAAATAATAATGAGTCATGGCTGTCCATTAATCCAACAATGATGTTGTCCATTTGTCCATCTCTGTCATTTTCCCTCATGTGTGTTCGCTGGTGGGAGAGTAGGCCAATTCAAGAAAGGCAGACCCAGGAGCATAATGTGCAAGGGATTTGCCCCAAGGCACAGTAGGTTGGTTTCAATGGTGATATGATGATGTCCTGCCATTCCCTTCTCGTCTTGTTGATGGGTCCATTCCTTCATTTTTTGTCCATCTCCAATGTGCATGGTTTGAAGCAAGTGTCTCAAGCTACATATGTGGAATGGAGCAGGCCTTGAAAGAACTCTTCAAGTAGTCCTTCCAGCATTTCTTTGGTCCACCTTGAAGTTGGTATCCTTCAGCAAGTTCACCATTCTGGACCATCCGGGGAAGCCGAGACTTATCCATGTGGATAATGTGCCTGTGCCAGCAGAGGACGCAGCTGAGCAGCTTGGCCACAATGTTAGTTGATGAGCAGTGTTTCAGAATTTTAGTGTTTGGAACCCTGCCCTCCCAAGTGATGCCCAGGATCTTCTAAAGGCAGCGGATGTTAAACGCTTCTAGTATGCAGATTTGCTTGCGGCAGAGAGTCCAAGACTTGCATCCATAAAGAAGTTTTGATATACATACCATGTGATATACCACAACCTTCATTGCCATGTGGAGATTGCGGTTACAGAAGACATGCTGTTGTAGACTGCCGAATGCAGAGGAGGCTAGTTGGAGGCGGTTAACAAAATCTGCAGTTACAGAGGCATCACCAGATATTATGTTTCCAAGGTAAGGGAAGGATTGTATGTTCCATAGTGTCTTGTTGCCAGTCTTGACGTCCACTGGAAAATATGTATGCTAGAAGGCAGTTGAAAGGGTCAGTGTCTTAGAGGTGCTGATTTTCTGGCCCATCCAGGAATAGGCTGAGTGTAAAGACTCAGATGTCCTCTAAAGGATTTCTAAGTGAAGAGCTATGCCGGCAGTATCATCAGCATACTGGAGCTTATAGATGATTGTTGAGGAAGTTTTTGAGTGGGCTGACAATTTTTGCATGTTGAACATACAGTATTGCCATCCAGTCGGTACCAGATCCATAATTCATCAATGCCGTCCAATTAATTTCTGGAGAGAAAAGTGACAGCAACACAGTAAATGTAGAAAAGCACCAGAGCCAGGACACAGCCTTGTTTGACACCAGTAGTGTTTTAATCTAATAGCTGACAGTGTCAAATGCTCTCCACAGTTCATGTCTTCCTGGTGTTCCTGTGCCTTATGTAGGAGTTGACAGATGACAAAGATCATTGCAATTGTGCTGCATTTGGGATGAAAGCCACCCAGCTTCCAAGTTTCCAACACAGAGTGAAGAAATCGGTCAACCGCACAGAAAGATTATTTATATAATTCGGTAGGTAGAGTGTCTTCACCAGATTCCTTCTTGTTCTTCAGGGCTTGGACGGCAGTTTGAACTTAATGGAGCGTTGGACACTCATCTAGTTCAGGGGCCTGGGGTTATGGTTAAAGTTACAGGTACTCAATCTTCAGATATTACACTCTCCTCTGTTCTCTCTGATCTGTGATCAATAATATCGGCGATGTGTTGTTGGGTTGCTTAAATCTCATGAGGTGTGTGCATAATGGTGGATTGTACAAGCCTGTCGTGAGTTAACGAGGAACACTTCAGAAACACATGATACCATGATGGCTGACCAGAGCTTCAGCTCTGCCCCCTCCACCAGTACAACCCATTATTAGAATCATTGTCCCATCTTACTTTTAATATTTAACTGACTGTTTGTTTAGTGCTACTCACTTTTACCAAGAACAGATGTCTTCCTTAGGCTGTAGACCTCATTCCTTAGCTTTTAACTTGCCATAGAAGCTACAGCATCTCCATTGGAATCCAATGACAATATGGGACTGGTACTCGATGAGAAATCTTCTCCTTGAATATACTACCATGCTGAATACTGCAATACAGATCAACATCACTGATATACACACTGTGCTGAAAGCTATTAAAGAGGAGAAGGTGAAACTGAACAATGATGTCTGAGCTCTACATCTACCGTATCCTGTCATGACAATGCGCTCCATAAAGAATTTGCTGATTTGAACGTTAAACTCTTACATCAAGAATACAGGACTTGAAGAGACAACTTAAGAATTATAGGACTTATGGAAATGCCAGAGAAATACAATCCAATTTATTTTCTCACCCAAATCACTTAACTTTTGCTCCGAGATCATGTAAACTCATTGGGTGTACACTGGCCATGCAGATACTGCTGTACTAACATCCAAAGAACAAAGTAACTGAAGTCTAAACTCTCATCCCTGGAAAGAGCATGCCCCTTTGTGGTCAGTAAAGATCATGAACAGCTGATCACCAACACTAGAGAGCCAAATTCTCAATCCATTGTACTAGGGCTCACTATTGTGTCTCAGAATCAAGAAACATTTCTCCTTTGCCTCCATACCTTCTATCTTGGCTTTCCTTTTCATTGGCTAAACTTAGACTGTGAGCTCATTCAAAGCTTCAGAGATGGATATACCCCTCCTACCCTAGGTATTTTGTGCATTCTGGAAATATTTATCCCTTCCATTCTTTGAGATGATTGAAGAAGCTACATCTTCTGGCCATCTAAACCCTAGTATTAATATGAAAGTTATTGCTTTACTTTTGAAGCAAGGTAAAGACCCTATACTTTGTTAAATACCTTTCTCATTCTCATTAAGTCAGTGGCAAACATATTAGCTAAAGTTCTGGCCCATCACTTACATAAAGTCATTAACAAATGAAATCATCCTGATCTTTCTGGCATCACGTGCGGACAGTTAGCCTCTGATAATATGTTTAGACTTCTGCATGTCATTGATTCAGTTCCTTCCTTTCCTAGCCCTACTGCTATTCTTTTCCTTGATACTGAGAAGGCTTTTGACCACATGTATTGGCAATTCTTATGGCAAGTAATGGACAGAATGGGCTTTGGTTCATGTTTTGTAATTCTGGTCAAGACTCTTTACTCTTCCCCTCAGCAGTCCTCTTGTCTAATTCAAATATCTCGCGTCTCTTCTCCATTAGTAGGGAAGCTAGACAGAGCTGTCCTTTGTCACCTTTACTCTTCAACTTATTTCTCAAACTGTTCGCAATTACCATCCCTAATTCCCAGCTACTAACTTCCATTACAGTTTCAAATTCCAGTCATATATTATCCTTATATGCTGGAGATGTCCTTCTGTTCCTGTGTAATGCCCCGTCTGATATCCTTTGTGTGACAGAACTGTTCAAGCCTATTGAAGCCCTGTCCAGTTACAATCTTCTCTCGTCTCTTAATGACATGCACCACCTAGTCAGGTCATCTGTCATCTCTATATCTATTAGCCTAAGATATTTAGGAGTTACTGTCTCAGTCTTAGACATATCATCTGAGAGCTATTTCTGCATCTCCGCCTATGTGAAAGCCTCTGTTAACAACTGGTCTAAACTTTCTCTTTCTTTTCAGTCTCATTGTGTCATTATCAAAATGAATATTGTACCCCATTTTAATTTCACTAACACTGTGCTGCCATTTCCCCCTCCTACTAAATAGTAGTCTGAAATCAGGTCACTGATTTCTGAGTTTCTGTGGAATTTCAAAAAACTAAACCTTAAGCATTCAATTCTAAATTGAGACAGATGGAGTGTGGGCGCATCACTGCCTGACCCAGAATTAAACAACTGGATTTTTATCCCCTACCCTGTTTGATCATGGATGTGTCCTCTATCTCACCTTCCCCCGTGGCTCCCTGTAGAATCTGCCCTTGCTTTCTCACTTTCTCTTTAGGGTGTTCTGTTTGTCTCCTTAAAGTCAAAAACCTTTAAACTTTCTTTGGGACCTATCTTGTCATATGCCATCAGCATCTGGCACTGTGTTGAAAAAGGCATTTTCTCACTTCCATATTCCATAACCTTGCTCTCTCAGTAGGTGGCTTGCACTGTGTATATCCTTTTTGGCAGAGTATGGGAATCATTATGCTGGAGGATTTTTTTTAATAGTTTAGGGTGTATGACATTCCTGTCTTTACAAACTCATTTAATTTCCCTTGTTCTAGTTTCTTTTTCTACCTACAACTGTGATCAGTGCTCAGAATATACAAGATTTCTCTAACCACCCCTCTACCCAACCACTCATTATACTCTCTGTATTGCTGTTTTTCTCCCAAGAAAAAAAGAACAAGCTGTCTCTACCCTTTACTTTTTATTTTGTAAAATGTTTTACAAACCTCAGCCCTTGATTTCTCACTGGTCGAAAAACTTTTTTCATTTTTTCTCCCTTCTCATGAGACTTTTCTCCAATGTAAGGTTTTATTATAGAAATCAAACCAAACTCAGTATTCTGCAGAGACTTTATTGTACTCCCTGCAAGCGTCACCTGATGGGCCTCACTGTTGATGCTATTTGTCAATTATGTCTCCTTATTTTAGTTGACACTTTACACGTTGTTTTGGAAAAGCGGATGATGGCAAAAATTGGATGCCATCATGAACAATCCCCTCAATCCCCTCCAGGGGGTGCTCTCTTGGAACACTTTTAGTGACAGAGTGACAGAGAGAGCATGGGGGGGTCATGAGGTTGCTGGAAAGGGGTGTGTGGTGCTTCAGATAGCTGTGCAAAAGGATGAAAGTCCAAGTCTTTACAGTCCTTGTGCTTCTTGTCTTGCTATATAGTTACGAGACATGGACGCTGTCCAGTGGCTTGAGATGAAGACTGGACTCCTTCAATACTGTGTCTCTTCGGAGAATCCTTGGGTACCGCTGGTTTGACTTTGTGTTGAATTATTGGTTGTTCATGGAGTTCCAAATGAGGCACATTACTTGCATTATGAAGGAGCATCAGTTATGGCACTACAACCATGTGGTGCGATTCCCTGAAGGTGATCCGGCTCACAGGATCCTCATTGCCGAGGGCCTGAGTGGCTGTACCAGGCCAAGGTGACCCCCACGTAACACCTGGCTACGGCAGATAGATGGTCATTTCCAGAGGGTGGGACTGGACCGCGTGTCTGCCTGGTGGGTTGCCAACCAGGATCCCAAGCTGTTTTGTCATGTGGCAGGCACGGCAACGCACTGTACCAGTGCATCCTTCCCGACCTGACCTGACCTGACCTACAGGAAGACACCTGAGTTACTGTAGACCACTGGATAATCTAAGTCAATGGTTCTCAAACTGTGGTCCGTAGGGGGTCCGCAGAAAGGGTGAAAATTGCTTACAATTAATAACTTCTTCGCTAAACGCCATTTTATCCAATCAGATAATGCAAATAATAATCAACTTGCCCCTCACTGCTGTTTATATTCTATATTCTATATATAGTATATATATGTCTATTACGAACTATTCTATGATGACGTCATTATAGACGCAGCCTGTAATCGTGCACAGTTTATGATTAATTATTAAGTTATACAGTGGTAATTCTTGCTTGTTAAATTGTTTTTCGCACGCCCAACTAACGTATGGATAAATATTTGAAGAGTAAGCGGATATCTGAAGAAGAGCACAGGGGTAATGGAAATAGTGGCGATGAACTGAGACATGATGCCGAAAGAGAGTCCACACCGCGTAAGGCAAAATTACGTAAATATGATCCTGAATATTTACAATTCGGATTTATACCGTACAAAGACAACAGTGATCAGCCACAATGTGTCATTTGTTTAAACGTGTTATCGAACGAAAGTTTGAAACTTGCTAAACTGAAGCGCCATCTTGTAACAAAGCATAATGAACTAAAAGACAAACCAGTTGATTTCTTCAAACGTCGAGCAGAAGTGTATGCAAATCAGCAGAAAATTATTAGCGACAACAGTGAATGAAAAAGCTCTTAAGGCTTCGTATATTATGGCAATGCGAATAGCTAAGAGCAAAAAAGCACACACGGTTGTGGAGAGTTTGATTATGCCAGCAGCTTTAGAAATATGCGAGATAAAAATTACTGTCTATACCAGTATCAAACGATACCATCAGAAGGCGAATTTGCGACATGTCCAATGACATCCAATTACAATTGGTTGAGCGCCTACAAAGCAGTACATTTGCCATACAGTTGGACGAAAGTACCGATATTGCAGGCCAAGCGCAGTTACTGGTCTACGTTAGATATTGCTTTGACAATGATGTGGTCGAGGACTTTCTGTTCTGCAAACCTGTGCCAAGAACAACAGGTGAAGGTATATTTGCAATGCTAAATGATTTCTTCATTGCTAACAAGCTTGAGTGGTCCAGCTGTATTGGAATTTGTACGGACGAAGCTGCAGCAATGACAGGTCATAAAAGTGGGGTTGTTGCACGCGTACGAACTGTTTCTCCGAATATTATTTCCACACATTGCATGATTCATCGCGAAGCTCTTGCTAGTAAGAATTTAAACGAATCCTACAGTGAAGTGCTAAATACATGCATTAAACTAGTTAACTGGATAAAGTGCAGACTGTTGAATGGACGACTGTTTGCTGCACTGTGTGAAGAAAGCGGCTCAGATCATCGACATCTGCTGCTACACACAGAGGTTCGCTGGTTGTCACGCGGAAAGGTACTTCAACGCGTCTTCGAGCTTCAAAGTGAACTGGCATCATTTTTGATGGATAAAAACTCAGAGCTGGTGAAGTTTGTTTCAGATAATGTATGGCTTGCAAAATTGGCTTACCTGGCTGATATCTTTTGTCAACTTAATGCACTTAACACATCACTGCAAGTCAGAGATTCAAGCATGTTGAAAACAACAGACAAGATAACTGCCTTCAAGAAAAAGTTGAGAATATGGAAGACACGAGTACAAAATAAAAGCTGTGATTTGTTTGAACTGTTAACTGAATTTCTGAATGAAAACAATATGGCCATTGATAACTTGGCATCAGATATCTTTGACCATTTGTCGGCGATAGAAGAATACTTTGACAGGTACTTTCCAACAGATAACATTGCAGATTATGACTGGATCAGAAATCCATTCAGTTGTCAGCTTACCGACTTGACCGGGAAGGAAGAAGAACAGTTGGCTGAATTGTCTAGTGACAGAAGTCTCAAACTTAAATTTCAAGAACAAACATTGACCGCGTTTTGGTGCAACGTTAGGAACGAATATACGCTTTTAGCTGAGAGAGCATTGACTGTGCTGGTCCCATTTGTAACTACCTACCAGTGCGAAGAATCGTTCTCAGCATTAGCTGTGATAAAATCTAAGTTTAGATTACGTCTCCAGGTGGAAGATGACATTCGCATCAGGGGTCCGCGAATATTGTATGGCTTGTAAAGGGGTCCCAGGACTGAAAAAGTTTGAGAACCGCTGATCTAAGTTATCTGCAGCCTGCAGAAATGCAAATGAAACTTGGTCTGCTACTGGTTAATTGTGTAAATCCTGGTTTGCTGTAATGCCTTGATTATGTTTTTCTGCTATTTCTGTTAACTATTGCTATTCTAATTGGTGACTGGATTCCCCCAGGATATCTACCCCTTGGGTCAGGCTGGGTGGGAGAAGGGAGTTTTGGTTCTTTTCTAATGATTGTTTGTTGTTTATCTCCTGTCATTTTATCTTTACTTAATAAAAAGTTTATCACAAAAAACAAAAAAGAAACAGCACTGGAAGTGTTTTCTCAATGGAAAATGATTATTCGACTGCCTCTGCTCCTGGTTAGTACACATCACTTAACTGTGCTGTGATTAAACTTTTTTTTTGACAATGTGAACCAAGAGTTCAAAAGCAGTGCTATTCTAATTAACTAAAACTAAAACAAATTAGAGTATGTTGTTAACAAAAAAATAATAATTTCTTTAACTAAAACTAAAATAAAAATGAAAAACTATCTGAAAACTAGAACTAAATGAAAATAGTAAAATAAAAATGAAAATGAAAGTAATTGTAATTTTAATTTTGATTTTTACCACACTATACTTTGTGCATAATGAAGTGTAAGCGTGTAGTTTCTGGTATATTTATTATATATTAATTAAAAATTATCCATGCAGTTGTAAATTTTGTTAGGATCGAGCATTGATTCATGTACATGTATAAATATCCCGCTGTGCTGGTATCTGATCATTTCATACATCAGTCAAGGTTCCTTTCCGGAACTGAGTGTGAATACCAAACCCTCATCACTTGTCAATGACTCATTCTGTGGATTCCAATGGCCAAAATGAACCATCATTCAGAGATGCCCTGCTAACAGCGAATAATCAGACAACTTTCACTAAACCTCAATGAAAAGGCAGTTAAAGTAAAACATGCTATTTAGAACAGGGGTTGCCAAGTCCGGTCCGGGAGGACCACCGTCTCTGCAGGTTTTCATTCTAACCCTTTTCTTAATGAGTGACCTGTTTTTGCTGCTAATTAACTTCTACTGAACTAATTATATTTGACTTGCTCTTGAAAACTCAGACCCCTCAATTGTTTCTTTTTCCTTAATTAGCAGCCAAACAATAAGGAGATACAAAATGAGACAAAACAACTGGTGTTCATCATACGATATCTAAAAATAAAGGAAGATGAAGGTATCAGGAATGTCTGTCTGCTCAGGTCCCCAAAACTTTTTACCAGTGCTCTTAGAAAGAGAAAGTCGACAGTTTTGGAAATGTTTGCTAATGCACCACGAGAACAGCAACAAGCCACAGAATTAAAGAATGGGTTTAATTAACAACAAGAATTGGCACCTCATTGAGAAGCTGGTTGGAGTGAAATTTGTTGGAGTTTGAGGCCCTGACTTAGTTGGTCTTCTGTCGGCTCAGTAACTTCACAATTCATTTCTGTTTGGGTGCCATTTAAGGAAAGAAATGAAGCAATTCAGGGGAACGATGAAGAAATTCAGGGGAGCAAATCTTATAAAAGCAATTCAATTAAAATGAATTCACAAGAAGTCAATTAGCAGCACAAACAGGACACTCATTAAATAAAAGTTTAGAATGAAAACCTGCAGCCATGGTGGTCCTCTAGGACCAGACTTGGCGATCCCTGATTTAGAAAATATAGCTAAAGAGTTGGAAAATTAGAGATATGGAGGATTTGTCAAATTCAAATAGCCACTCACATTATTCAAATTCAGTCAGTATTTAGACTGGAAAAAATGTTTTCTTTATGTGCCAAAGAAGAATTTCAGCCATTTAACTTTACCTCCTGCACATATTGCTTGTTTTTTGACAGTACCTTTGTAGTGGCAGATTAAGCAGATGTGTAGCATGCAGTCAATTTTAGCAACTGAGCCAAAGCTACACATTTAGTTTTAGTCAGTTATTAGTACTGATATTTAATCTGGTTGGTGTAGTGTCACAGAGCACATTCCTGTCACACTATCATGATGAACTTCTCTATGCGAAATGCTTCATCAATAGAAAATGGATGGACTGCAATAATCTTAATATAATTATAATGACGCAGTATTGCAAAATTTTTAGTAGGGATCTCCATTAAGAGTGTTTACTTCTCAGTGGTGTGGATGTCTAGCAAATGGATAGCCATGAAATAGTCAATGTCCATTCAGTATAGCTGTAAAAATGTTAATGAAATACACTGATCCTATTTATTTTTCCTTACTGTCATGGGTGCTTGTAACATCAAGATTTATATCCCTATTAAGTATAAACAAATTGTGTTATTTGTTCATGGCTTTCTTCTTTTTTCCTGCATGTTTCTTAATGTACTTCAAAATATTGACTTTCAAATATTTATAAATGTTTGATATTAGTTTATATCCAGTGTTGTTAATGTCATCTTTGCTTTTATTTCTGTTGTATTGCTTTGACTGTTTGTGAAGCACTTTGAGCTTTCGAAAGGTGTTCTATTATTATTATCCATCCATCCATTATCCAACCCGCTATATCCTAACACAGGGTCACGGGGTCTGCTGGAGCCAATCCCAGCCAGCACAAGGCAAGAACAAACTCCAGGCAGGGCTACCAGCCCACCGCAGGGCACACACACTCACACACACCCACACACCAAGCACACACACTAGGGACAATTTAGGATCACCACTGCACCTAACCTGCATGTCTTTGGACTGTGGGAGGAAACCCACACAGACATGGGGAGAACATGCAAACTCCCAGGAAGCGAACCCAGGTCTCCTAACTGTGAGTCAGCAGTGCTACCACTGTGCCACTGTGCCGCCTATTATTATTATTATTATTATTATTATTATTATTATTACACAGCACCAGGTTTGATTGCTAGCCTGATCAGTGTATTATAGAGTTTGCATATTTTCCCCATATATATGTGGACAGAGTTGTATGTGAGTTCAGATATTTTATAATAGCTGGATATTAGAAATGTGTCATTAAGGTCTCTCAATTGCGAAAATCTGTTTATTCTTTCATGTGTTGTTAAATGACATCCTTACAGTTTAGGCTAACAGGGAGGTCCCTAGCATATTTCTTATTAAGTGAATGATCTGTGACTTTCATCTCTATTTCTGCTTTTACTGTTATTAACACAGTTCGAGTAGTGACTTCAACAGTATTTTAAAAAATCAGAATTCCCCAAAGTTTCGAAAATGGTGGACGGCATATAGTATACATCAAGAGATATCAAAAGTAAATATAAAGTAAAAGTATAAGTGTATGGTGATCTTACTGCTTGCAAAGGAAATCTGAAAAATAAAAAAGAAAGTGTTTTTGACATTAAATAACCATTTGCTTAAACTTGTTGCAGGTTAAAGTAACGAATACCATCAGTGCACGCTTGTTATTTGACTCTTGCATTTTTGACTATACTGGATGCCTTCAACTGACACATTATGAGGAGAAAATTAAGTTCTATTACAGACATATTGTATTTATTAAGTACAACATGAATGATAATACAATTTGACAACTATAAAGTAAACTGTTTATACACTTGCAGAACTGCATCATTTTTGGTGAATAATACAAAGCTAATAGAATAATATTAATAAAATGTAACAAAAACTAAAAGTTAATTGGTGAAAAACTTAAACTAAAAAACACAAAAATAAGAATGAAAATCAAAAAATAGAAAAAACTAACACTTAAAAAAGGAGAAAAAACTAAATAAAAACTAAAAGTGGAAAATGATGAAAAACAAAAACTAAATACAAGCTAGAAAATAAAATAAAAACTAAATAAAAACTAAAACAGTTCTTAAGACCAGAAAGACACTGTTCAAAAGTATATGCAACACTGTATGTTCACAGATCTCATGACAGAAACTTAATGATTTCAGCAGAGATTGTTTACTTGCAGCTTGAATTCTGTTAGCCATAATAACATCTTCTGTCTTTTTTTGTCTTAAAAGAACTATGTTAACTTGAAACTTCTAATTTACCTTATTTATTCAACATGGACAAAATGGAGAGAGCAAACATTAAGTATAAAAATACTGGTCAGCTGAAACTGTTAGCATACTGAGAAAAGAAAATGAACAAACTTACCTTGGTAATTATGAAGGAATCCTTTCACCAAAAAATATAGACTGTTTAATTTTGATGGTTTTATTGTGGATTGCTTTTCAACAGTATTTTGGACACTACTAAAATCATTTTTTGTAAGAGAAAAGAGACAATTAGTTAGCAGGTAATGGATCATGTTTATTCTAACAGGAAGTAAGTTTACCTGTCAATGTGTCACTTACGATTTTTGTGAAAAGGGCTAATTAATCTAGCCGGAGCTCCTATAATTAGGGCAGATCATAACTACGTGCATGCTTACACGCCACACCACCTCCATCCAGGCACCTACCTAAACACAACACAGGTAACCTTTCAATTGTCTCTCAGCTTCGCAGTAAAGCCTGCCAAGTAAATTTCTTTCTCCAACTCTTAGTGCTGGTACCAGGCCAAAATCTCGGCACCTCCACCCTTATTCACACACCAAGCCCGTCTGCTTTCTGGACCATCGTGTTTCTGCACAAGTTCCTGAGCACGCTGCAGCACAACCCCATGCAGCTCCCCCTGCCATTTCCTCCAAGCATATTCCTGCTGCACCAGTATCATGTGAACTGTTAAGTTCACATTAAAACTGCCTGGCAACAAGTCAGTACTCTATGTTCAGTGACATTGCCTTGTTCCCCACCCTAGATCTATGCCTCTCTTTAATAATACCCTGACCTATTTTGAATACTCTTTTGTCTTTATTTTGGATTGCTTTCTGGAAAACCTGTATCATATTGTTTGATCTCTATAAAAACGTTTTTTGGGAGGGGGTAATTCTAATTAATCGAAAACAGATAATACACTCACTTCCTACACAGATGGAGACCATCAGCAAATTGAGTGAGTTGGTATTTAAAAAAGGGATGGAATATTAATATTTTTAAATGTCACAAATGTGATATTTTCCTTATATAAAATTACTGAAAGGTTTTAAGTTTGTTTATTTTAATTTCTCATGATGAATACTTTTTTTTTGAGCTGCTGGAAAAATTGTCATTTTAGTATATTGGAAGTTTAAAATCTGAGACAAGTAAATGTGAAATTAGATTTGGATGCTGAATATTTATATATCTTGAGTTTAAAAATTCAATGGATGTAAGGAATTTATGCATTTCATTTCATTTATTTAGTTTTTATTATTTTATTGTTTGCAACAATTGAGCTGTTAATCATAAACTCAGTACGTCTTTAGGTTGACAGTGTCAACAGAATTATAAGATCTGAAAATGACACCTTCAGTGCTTTGTAATTCAGCAGTGTAAATCCACCAAAACTATACAATGCAAAACCGTTGCCTGTGATTTTTCATTGTTTCTTTTTTTAAAATGTGCAGTTAATAATAAATGTTGATCCTAGTAATACTGTAGGTATTATTGTGCAAAAGTTGTGCATTATCATTACGGATACACTCTTTGTATTTGAATTAGAATATTACAAGTAATAAAACCAGTCAATTCATCCTTGGTTATTGATAATTGAAATTACTTTGTTGAATATCATTTGAAAATATTTCATAGATGCTGCATGTGGTTCAAACACAGTGACTGCAAAAAATCCATTGACTAAAGATAATGCTTGTGTCATAATTGTGATACTGTTTATTTGAAAAACATTTATAAAACTGAAGCTGGCATTATTATTTGTTATTCTCATGGAAAAAACATTTGCAGTACAATTTACTACAAGATTGTTAGCACACATGATAAAGATGAGTGATGATGGCTCCATCTCTAAGCCGTTCTTGGTGCAGAAAAATCTGTAAATGTCAGTCAGTCATTTTCTAACCCACTAAATTTTTAAAATATAATACAATTGCCAAATAATAATTTAACAGGTAATGAAATATTAATTCACCATTTATGTCAATTTTTGCTTTTCCTTGAGGAGATAAAAGAGTGTAAAACTGAGGTAAAAAAAAGAATATTATATATATATATCAACGAATGCAGTGAATGTAATTACCCCGATCTACATGCTGTCAAATAAACAAGCCACACGCTGTGGCGCAACTTTAGGGGCATCGCTGACGTCCGAGGTTCGATTCCCGAGAGGGAGTGCAGTAGAGTGTGTACGCCTGATGAGCCCAGAATGAGGGCGAAACACGTGTAGCGTACTCTTTGCATTATTTGACAGTAAACTATTTCAACCATTCTATGATCTGCTTCTCACAACTGAGGGCACCGTGGCGGATGTTAGCAGACTTGCTGGCCAACCACAAGCGTTACCTGGTAGGTAACCACCCATATAATCAGATTGTGACACAGACTACGAATGCCGTGAATGTAATTACCCCGATCTACATGCTGTCAAATAAACGAACCACACGCCGTGGCGCAACGTTAGGGGCATCGCTGACGTCCAAGTTTCGATTCCAGAGAGGGAGTGCAGTAGAGTGTGTACACCTGATGAGCCCAGAATTAGGGCGAAACACGTGTCGTGTACTCTTTGCATTATTTGACAGTAAACTATTTCAATATATATATATAAATATATATATATATATATATATATATATATATATATATATATATATATATATATATATATATATATATATATATAGATTGTTGCAGGCTTAATGTCTAGATCTGTTTGCTGCCTTGTGCCAAGTCCTGCCAAGAGAGGTGTCATCCCCTTGTCAATCTAAAATGGATTAAACAGATTTGAGAATGACATGAAATTTGTATTGTTGGTGAATTGCAGATATTGCTTTCATTATATGGCCCAAATCTCCAAATTCAGAATTAGAAGCCACATCTGTACTAATTGGCTATATTAAAAAATTGCCTTTGTTAAGGATAACCAACAAAGTAGAGCTTCTAGTGTTTTGTTATTTACTTTTGATGTTCTTTAATCAGATGAGACGAAAACATCTATTGGACTACATACTTCAAAATATATAAAGTAGTACCTCACACCTCTGTGTCTGGTGGTCGGTCTTGTGGAGATGTTTTGCTACCACTGTGACATTTTTAAGTTCTGAGGTATAACAAATGCTACAATCAGCAAAATAAAATGGCAGAATGCTTTTCATCAGTCACACATATCTTTGGAGAGTTACATGATATTCATAGTAATGGATAAAGGTCTTTTTTTGTTGTTATTAACATAAATATATTGTGCACATCTTCTTGCTCTACAGGTTCTGATGGAACAATCATTGAAAAGTTAACAGACAATGCCAAGGAGCTGATTACTATAGCAAATTCTGCCTTCACAGATATAACAGAGGAGTTGACTAAAGGAAGTCTTGAGATTAAGTATTTAAGGAAGATCCTAAACAGAGAGAGTGATTTTCTTGTTTTGGTTAAATTATGTAAGTAATGCAATCTTTTATTCAACTCAATAAAATATTCTACAAGTAATTTATAAATGTGAATGGGGTCATTGAGAAAAGAGGATTTAAAATATGATAATTCTGGCTGAGCAAGTGTGACAGGTGTCTAGGTCACTCTTGTAGAAAATCTCACCTAAATACAGTTAAAATATCTGTTAATATTTGTTAAGAGTTTTGAAATTCAATTTCAATTTGCTTACAAAGCAAAGATATCCATGGAGGACACTGTGGCCACAGCCCTTCATGCTGCCCTGAGCCACCTGGAGCAATAGGGGAGTTACGCCAGACTGCTCTTTGTGGACTTCCGCTCGGCATTTAACACCGTCCTCCCATAACGACTGGTGTCCAAACTGGCAGATCTGGGACTTCCATCACCCACATGTAGTTGGATACTAGACTTCCTGTCTGGTCGCTCCCAGAGGTTCAGGCTAGGTCCCCACACCTCCACTGCTCTCAGCCTCAACACCAGGACGCCACAGGGTTGTGTGTTCAGCCTGCTCCTCTACACCCTCTACACATATGACTGTGACCCTACTGACCATAGCAACAAGATCATAAAGTTCGTGGATGACATGATGGTGGTCGGACTCATCTTGGGCAAGGAGGGTGAGCTGGCATACAGGGATGAGGTGGCTATCAGAGTTGTGCAGAGTCAATGACCTGCTCCTCAATAGCACAAAAATGAAGGAGCTTGTTATTGACTTTAGAAAAAACAAAATTGACATCCAGCCACTCATCATTGGCAGGGCCAGTGTGGAGAGGGTCCCGGTGTTCAGGTTTCTGGGCATTGAGCTGGAGGATGACCTGACCTGGAGTGCCAACACCAAGGAGCTGCTGAAGAAGGCGCAGCAGAGACTGTATTTTCTGAAAATCCTCAGAAAGAACCATCTCCCCAAAAATCTGCTCCTTGCATTTTATCACTGTCCCATCGAGAGTGTGCCGTACAGACTGTGTGTGTGGTATGGCAGCTGCACTTCCTCAGAAAGGAAAGCACTCCACAGGGTCATCAGGACAGCGGAGAGAACAATTGGTTGTATCCTCCCCACTCTGGAACAAATCTACACCTCCCGATGCCGCAAAAGAGCAATAGACATTTCATAGGATTCATCACATCCTGGTCATTGCCTCTTCCAGCTTTTGCCATCGGGCAAGAGATACAGAGCAATGAAAACCAGGACAAACCGCCTTAAAAACAGTTTTTATCCAAAAGCAATCATGGCCCTGAACTCAGAATAAAACTGCTCCCAATCATTCTTCCAATGTGCAATATAGACCTTAAGTCAACAAGTGCAATTTGTACATTTAACCAGTGCAATTTGTATATATAACAAGCGCAATTTGTATGTTTTGTAAAGTACTTTTATTACTATTCGGTTTGTTATTATTTTCTCTCTTCTTGTCTTTTTAACTCTTATGCCTCACACTGAGTCGACTGCACCTTCAATTTCGTTGTTCCTTTGTAAAAGTGACAATGACAATAAAGATCTATCTATCTATAATAGCACATAGGTTTCTTTCAATTGGGTGGTGAGTAAACACACAATGAAAGACAAAGCAGCAATTTCAAGAGGAACAACAGTAACTTGTATTACATCAAACAATATAAAATCTACCAAGAGGATAAAAGTACATAAGAATCTAAAAATATCAAGAGGGAAAACCTTTTAAAAAGAAAAAGACACAGTCCACACTCTAAAAGTCCATTAAAACATAACAGTGAAGGATACAACCTTTTTTGGTGCAAAGTGCAAGTTGCACTCTGTGTTAACACAACGATTAGTCTTCCAGCTGTCCCAGTGAAACACACTGTTTGCAGAATTCCTGTTTTGTTACAGAAATCTTGCTTCTTGTCCACTGGCTTCGCTCAGTCCCCTCAAGAGTCTTCCCACTCTCACTGGACTCTGTCTTCCCTCTCTGTGGTAAAACTGCCCATTCATCCCTGGAGGTAGGTGTCACCCTCCATGTGCCTTGCCTGTTGTCAGCCACGTACCCTCGTCTGCTGAGAATCCCTGCACTTAGTGAGGGTGATGTTGACAGCATTCTCTGTGGACTCCATCTGCCCTCTCACACCATCCTCTGGGCCCATTCCATCCCTTCTCCTCACACTCTCTCTTTGCACTGTTCGAACATCACCTACTGCCCAGAATATATAACTGCTTCAGTCTCTACCAAGTTCAACATAACAATCAATTAAACAATGGCATATATCAATTTCCTTTGCTTATCAATAGTGTAAACACATTTTTATTGGTTAAAAAAAATAGTATTATTGACAGCTTTCAAGAAGTACTTATGCCATTGTATGCTGATTAGTTCCCAGTGTCCCCAGAACACGTTAATTTTCAGACCAGGTAAATTCTGTGGCCTTCAGAGGGTGCTCCTGCCACCCAAACTCAACACAGAAAGATGCATGACACAAGTTAAGCACACATGCTTTTTATTTTTTTATTTTTCCCTCGTGGGCAACGCTTTCCCCTGTTTCCCTTAAGTATAGCACAGTTCACCGCAAAACAAAAGCACAAGACACAGTCCAGCATCAAATCCTTTTCTTCTTCTTTCACTCTTTCTCTCATTCTCTCCCTCCACTCCTCCTGATAAGCTTCGTCTTCTCCCACCCAACTCTGGCTCTCGGAGTAGTGGCTGCTGGCTCCTTTCATAAGGCACCTGGAAGTGCTCCAGGTGCTCATTGACCCACATCCAGCAGCACTTTCGGATGTGGCAGAAGAGCTACAAATAAGGGCTCAACAGCAGCTGCAGCATCCCCTGGCAGCTCCCACAGAACCCAACAGGGCTGCAATAAACTCCAGATCCTATGGAGCCCTGTGGGAGTCCGAAGCACCACTACAACCCAGGGGGGCTCCACCTAGCGCTCCAGGGAAGGTAATACCCTGGATATGCTCCCTCCCCTGGTCCTTCTAGCGTGGAGGTGTTCTGGCCGGGCAAGAACCCTGGCTGTATGCCACAATACAAACATTTTCCATAGAAACAGTTCTGTTATCACAATCTTGCATGTTGATGAGATACAAAGCAGTTTAGTCTTCAAAACATGTGAGTCTTTTGCCATACAGGTAAATATCTACATCCTGCAGACAGACATGAACAACAACCTATAACAGACGTATTCAGGAAATTTGCCTTTTCCCTTATCACCCAGGTTTTTTTTGCCTAAGAGGAAAAAGAAAACCACCCATTGTGCAAAAATGTTCTACTCTGACACAGGGAACTTTAAAATGTGGCATTGCCTGTCACCCATGATTAAACAGACCATTACGTGGAGCCTTTGAAAGTTTGACATGTGCTTTTTTATCGAGGAAGATGTTATGTTTGTTAAGAAATTTGTGTCTGGTAGCTTACAGTTGGTGGAATGAGCTGCCCACCACCATTCAAAATTCTATATTCCTCAATGCGTGTAAGAAACATTTGAAAACTCTCTTGTTTGGTGAGTTTCTGTCTAACTGATATGTTAGGTTTTATAACCTAGGAATTGTAGCTAGCATGTATCTTGTTCTGAGCTCTTCCCTTATGATAACCAGTTTTGTTCCTAAACAGTCCCCCAGACTGGTGTTTATTTGATTATGTTGACCTCTTTTGTAATAAGGTGGTTTGGATAAAAGTTAGCAAATAAATGTAAATATGTCACTTTTTGGTTATTTGCATATCTGTTGTTTACTATTATGAATATGAGTCTATCTAGAATATGTGTAATAGACCATTAAAAGAAGAATTATTTTAATTCTTGAGATCTTTATCTGTACAAGTGGCTGTACTGTTGATAGATTTCACAATAGGTATTTGGAAAGATTCTTTAAGGGCCATTATATTTATTTGCATAAATACAATGGATAACATTTGTTTACATAGGCCCTGCTGAGAATAAAACATACAAAGATGAAAATACTATGAAGAAAATACTTAAATGGCGTAAGATTGAACTTCAAGCTCTCATGCATGAAAAGGAATTGGTGGCCAGCTTTCTTACAATGTGCGAGAAAATAAATGAATATGTGAAAGGTACTTTTTTTATTACCTTTGATGCTGATGATTATTAGGAGATTTTTTGGTCAGATCTTTTTTATAATAAAGTTTAGGAGGAGTGCACTTGCATTTTTTATTTTTCTTTCAAATACAAAGAGTTGATTTGTACTCAACTTAAATAATGCTCTTTAAATTCGAAACTATTCGAAGTTACATAAAACATTTATTTGGTTGAAGTAAGAATTTGCTTTGTGCTGTCAATGTTGTATATTTATTATATTTTATTTAATATTATTGTGAATATTTTCTACAGTGAGCATAAAATCTCTGCAAAAAAGGGCTTCTCAGAATATTGATGAAGAAAAACTCAGTGAAACAGTTGTCATACACCTACTGAATGACAATAACACTGACAATCTGGGATCTGTTTCTTACTTTAACTTGGATGCTAAAATAAGAGACATGGCTGAAAAAATCCACACTTTCAAAGACTGTCATATCTTTCAAACCTTTTGGGAGAACAAAGCAAAAACCTTGGCAGTAACAGATGCAAACACAAGTCAGATTATTCCTGACACATTTTTGAGTATCACTACTGCAGAAGAGGTATCAGAGAAAATTTTTGAACCTTGTTTTGAGGAATACCGCTGCATTTTTGAACAAATTAAGAATGGATCTATCACATTTGAGGAAGTGGATACAGTATTTAAAGACTATAAAAATTCATATGAAAATCTTACTAAAGATCTTCAGATTATGAGCAGACTGGAAAAAGACAGCAACACAATGTGGGTGACTAGTCGAGTTCAACAAATCCAGCAGTATCACCAGTTACATCTTGCAGTGGAATCAGCTAATGTCATTCTAGAAGTAAAAGGAGCACTTGGACTCAGTGGAAACTTCGAAATACTACAGACAATTTTGGATTTGGTAAGTCACACATTTGGAGTTTTAATTATAAAGTGTACTTACTCAGTATGTCTTACATAACTAAAATTTTTATTATTTTCTGGGATGTGCTTTTTTCCTTTTTACCTTCTCCAGAAGTGTGAAGACTTCAAAAAAGATACCCTTGATCGCATTGATAATGAGCTTATTAAGACCAAAGAAATACTAACAGACATTACAGACACACGGCGAAAGTGTTTATTTGAATTGGGAAATAAAAGAAACCTAATTAACTGGGTGAAAGAGTCTCTTGAAGGTGAGGTTCCATGTATTACTATTATTGTTATTATTAAAATTAGTTAACAGCAACATACTATATATAAATCAGGGTCTGGATTTTGTTTTGGGGATTTGATTACATTACTTTCTATTACTAGGGGAACTGATACAAGCATGGTGTGGGGAACAGCCCAGACACAGACAGGCAGACATGATGTTTTTACCACACACGTGTTTACCACACAAGTGCACATACCCAGTGCCGAAGCATCAATCACCCCATTAAGTCCTGGCCACAACACAATGCCTTTCTCAGTCTTTGGTCCGCCTCCACTCCTCTCCTCTCCACCAAGCTTCGTCCTCTTCCACCCGACTCTCGCTCATAACTTGAGGGAGGTGGCCCCTTTTATTCCCCCCGGAAGGACTCCAGGTGGATCCTGAGGGCTCATAGCCACACCCCTGTGTGGCGGAAGCTCCCATGGTGAAGCCGGAAGTCCACCGGGTGTCTTCAATGCTCTTCCCTCCAGTACTTCCCAGTGTGGCGGAAGTACTGAGGGCCAACACTCCCAAGGCATTGGGATGCCCCCTGGCGATGACCACGGGCCCCTACAGGGTTGAGCTTCCAAGCTCTGTACCCGTGGTCCCCAAAGCCACCAGGGAGGATGCCCCCTCGTGTCCTGGAGGAGGCACAAGCCCTCCTCCACTCCTCCTGGGCGTCCCGGCCGGGCATGGATGCCCGCCGGGCACCACAATGGCTTTTACAAAAAATATAATAATTTTAATCAATCTTATTTGGGGTATGCGAGGAAAATGTAAAAGCTTTAGAAAAGGTCTACTTAGTCACTAATTATTTTTAATCGTTATTAAGGCAATCATATTATATCTCAGCTATTTATTATTTAGCCAATCATGTATATTGTAATCTAAACACATAACTTCTGTATCATCTCATGCAAGTAGGCTGGTATGGCATCTTCCCTTTTACAGAAATATAGAATTCTGATTCGAAGGCTCTATCTTTTTTTGTCTAGATTGTTTTCTGTGATAAACAACAGTTGAAACTGGTTGCATGACACTTTAGAGGACCCCAACAAAAGTAAGCCCAACAACTCTGCACAGTAACCTAATTTCTGCTGCCTTTATTCTTGATGTTATTCTGTTAATCGCAACCTAGAGCTAGTTACAGTAGGTGAGAGGGTGCTGAGTGAGTGGTAATTTGAAAACTTATTCCAAGTGCATTAGTTCTCACTTCATAGATCAGCTGCAAAACTGTTGCCATTGCATTAGTCTGTTAGCAAGTTTCATGATCACCCAAGAAACTTGAACTCCTACACTTGGGTCAACTGCTCACTCCTTACCTGATGAGAACAAACTACTGTAACTTAATTTCTGGAGAAGTTAATTGACTTTCCATTTGCATCACACTTTTTTGTGAACCACTTTTTTGTGTGCTTGTCAGAGATACAGTCCTATGAAGCTAATAGGGTAACATCATTGGCAAACAGCAGAGATGCAATCCCTACCTTCCCAAACAAGATACTGTCCAATCCCTGGCCACACCTTTATATTCTGCCGGTGAAAGTCATGAACAAGAGTAGAGAGACAATGCACCTTTGATAGATACCTTGGCACACACTGGACAGACTTAACTTGACACTAACTATATAAACACAGTACTCGCTTTGATATACAGTAGTCAAGTAAATATACAAATTATGTACAGATTATTTTGATGATTAGTTAAGTAGTTAGTTAAAAAAAGAAAAAGGTTTTTACTTAAATTGACATGAATTAACAATAATAAACTAGGTTTACCATTTCAAGGTTCCCAAAATACCTAGGAAGCCATAATAAGTCTTTATAAAAATATAAATATTTATGTAGTAATTCAAGCTATTGCTAACGTCTCTCTAAAAAGTATTTAAACAGGTGCAGCCTTTTAAGCCTTTCAACTAAAAATTATGTTTTTTAAAAGTGGCAGTGTACATCAACCTTTAATACACACTATATTCTAATGAAAAATAGAAAAAGATGCATAATTCTTATAAATGGAATTATAAAAACAATGTAAATTCTACAATATTGTCAATTTTAGTAAGCTGAAATGCAATTAAAACAATGTTTCTTAAACTAAGGGTCACAGATAGGTTTTTGATGGATTGTCATTTGATTGTGTTGTAAAAGTACCTGACTTTCTGCAAGTGCAAAATTTGTAGAGTGGATATTCTGCCCTCTGTTTAGCGATCCATTTATTGCAGTAGTGTTAGATTTAAGACATATCCTATAAACAATGCCATTAAGACATCATAAGAAGCTTTAGCTTCTGTGGTACGAAAATATAATACAGTAGACCCCCGCAAAGTCGCTTTTCAGAGTTCGTGGCCTCAGTCATTCAAGGATTTTTCCTTACAACCAGACTAATAATTGTTAGCGGAAACCGCAAATATCCTCTGCAATTTTCATGGCTTTTTTTGTGGAAATACTGTACTGTACAGAGAACCGCAGCTTGGGATGGTGAAAGTAGCCAATAGAATTTGAAACTGCAACTCCCAGCAGTCCCTGCAGTGGATCTGATTGGTCTTCTGCTGAGGGTGCTGGGGCTGTTGAGGTCAAAGGGTGTCAGCGCTGCTTTTAAAAAGGTGACCACACACACAAAAACACACAATTCGGATAAATAGGCAGGAGCAAGCCCATGTAAAGATTTAAAAACTAGCAACAAGATTTTAAAATCAATTCGAAAACTGACAGGCAGCCAGTGTAAAGAAGCTAAAATAGAAGAAATAGAATCATAAATTCTTGCCCCAACCAGAAAGTGAGCGGCAGCATTTTGGACCAACTGTAACCTGTGTATCAGAGATTTGCTAATCCCAGAATACAGTGAGTTGCAGTAATCAAGGCAAGAAAAAATAAAAGCATGAGTAGCTTTCTCAAGATCCCTAGAAGATAAAAAAGGCTTGATTTTACCTAATAGACGAAGCTGGAAAAAGCAACTCTTGACTACAGAATTTACTTGTTTCTCAAAAGAGAGTTTACTGTCAAAGATTACACCAAGATTGCGGACTTGAGGTTTGCAAAAGACAGAGAAAGAGCCAAGAAGTCCAAGACCAATTTGGGCTTTAGCTAATGGACCCACTATAAGCAACTCCGTTTTATTTTTATTCAGATCAAGAAATTATTAGCCATCCAGGATCTAAGTTCAGAAAGACAGTTGTGTAGTTGATTTATTGCAGAGTTGCAGACAGGAATATAAACCTGTGTGTCATCAGCATAGCAGTGAAAAGAAATGTTAAATTTCCTAAAAACAGCTCCAATAGGATGAAGGTATATAGAGAATAAAATAGGACCCAAGATGGATCCCTGAGGAACACCATATTTAAGAGGAGCAGTAGACGAAAAAGAGGAATTTAAAGTCACTGAAAAGTGTCTACCAGTTAAATATGACCTGAACCAGTTAAGAGCAGCCCCTTTAAGCCCCACAAGATGTTCATGCCGCATCAGCAATATCTCATGGTCAATAGTGTCAAAGGCAGCGGACAGGTCAAGGAGGAGAAGGACTGCCGCGTCACGTGAGTCCATAATAATAGAGATGTCATTGAATACTTTCAGGAGGGCCATTTCAACACCATGAAAACGCCTAAACACAACCCCCTCACTAATAGAATCATTGATAATTGCTAATAAAGGTGGGCCCAAAACATCAAAGGCTTCCACTAAGAGGCGTGGTGGTACTAAATTGAGAGGACTGGGAGCTGGTTTAAGGGTGTCAATAGTTCTTTTTAACTGTGAAAGTGAGGCAAGATCAAAAGATTCTAAGACAATGCCCTGTTTAACAGTAGGAAGTTCATAGCCACTTTGAACAATGCCACAGCGGATAGTATCAATTTTGCTGACAAAGAATGATAGAAACTGCTCACATGAATGAACAGTGCTATTTAATCCCATCACAGAATGAGGGTGAATGATCACATTAATTGAATTAAATAAGACCCTAGGATTCTTAGAATGACGGGATACTAAATCAGCAAAGAAATCATGTTTAGATTTCTTACTGGCTGCCTGGAAGTTGAATAGAGAAGTCCTAAAAATCTGTTTAGAAACAATCAGTCAATCTTTTTTCCAACGCCGTTCAGCAGCTCGACAGGCGCGGCACAGCGATCGCGTAGTTTCATTTAGCCAGGGAGCAGGTCTTCCCTTATTACTGCGTATCTTGGGTGGAGCAATTGAGTCTAAAACCATTTTACAAGAAGAATTAAAATTTAAGACAGAATCATTGATACCATTATTTTGGACATGCACATCAAGACTAGAGAATATGGTTTTAAATTCAGATATACAGTAATAGAAGAATTTAAAAAGCGAGCGCAGCGTGGAGCACAGCTATTAGACGGGACATTAACAGTAATATTCATATCCATCATTGTAGAAAAGTGATCAGTGAAAGAATCATCGCATAAATCAGTATTTTTAACTGTAATATCACGAATAAAAATGAGACCAAGGGTGTGACCGAGAGAGTGAGTTGGCGTATTAATATGCTGGATAAAATCAAATGAGTCCAATAGTGATAAAAAGTCATTAACCAAAGGTTTCGATTGACAACAAACGTGAATGTTAAAATCACCAACAATAAATACTTTGTCATGGGAGAGGGTGATATCAGCCAGGAGATCAGAGAATGCAAAAACAAAGGTATCATTAAATACAGGAGGTCTATAAACCACGGCAAACAACAAAGAAGGGGAGCTGCACACTTCGAAATGTTGCAGTTCGAAGCTGCTAAACGGACCCTTTGTAAGGCTCTGACACAAAAACATACTTTTAAAAACAGTGGCAATGCCCCCACCATGACGAGTCAGCCACGGAGAGTTTAAAAACATGAAGAGTCACCATTTAAAATCCAGGTTTCAGTGATGAAAAAGAAATCCAGATTATTTAAGGTAATAAAGTCTTGCAGAATAAAAGTTTTATTAGACACTGATCTCACGTTCAAGACAGCTGCCTTGATAGAAGTAGAAGAGCTTGTTGCGGGATAAGCACGGGTGAGTGTGCGAAGATTTGCGGCATTAACTCCCCGAGAGCACACAGAGGAAAAGTGATGCCGCCTTTATAATGGTTGTGGTAAAAAATAGGCAACAGACAGAAAAAGGTTTCGGGATGGCTACCCAGTTTACTGATAAATCACAAAATAAGGAAAACATGTCTTTACAAGGCGGATCTCAAAAACAATATGACTATAAATATAGTGAATAAGAGGAAAAGGTGGAATCTGGGAGTCCGGAACAGGAACTGATGTGGCAGGTAGATGGGTTCTGGGTACCTGAAATTATGTAACAAAAGGTGATGTCATCAGTGGGTGAACAGGTGGTGATGTCACAGAGAGGCACGGTCTTCAGCTGGTCTGCAAAGGGACAAGAGGAGAAAGGATCAGATAACAGCACCAACCCCTGGTCTGGCTGAGAAATAACACTATTTAAGCCTATAAACCGTCTTCCATGCACACGTGTGTGACATGGTGTAATAGCGTTGTATGCTAAATTCAGTTTAATTTACCATGAAGTGCTGGTCAATGCCTCATCCCATGTTTAGTATGACAGCAAGCATTGAGTGCAGATCAGTAACTGAGGTGTCAGGGAGATTGTGCATTAAGTTTAATATGCCTTGGTAAGTGGGGATTCCTTCTCATTATACTATTTTCAAGTCGTTTAATAAATGTTATTCTAAAGTTAGTGTAAAGCATATGTTTTTTGGAAAAGTGAGAACTGTAATAACACCAGAAAAAAGTCAAAAGGAGGAGACAGGCTGTAGTGCAAAGACATCAGCATTCAGGTTGACTATTTCAAATTTAACTTTGTGCCAAACTCTTCATTAAGATTTATTCTACCAACTGTGTAACATACAAATAAAACATACATACTTGCATACATTATGACTCAAAATTTTAACTCAGTTTATCAAATGAAATGAAAACCATGATATGACAAACAATTTGCAAACTGATTTAAAGGAATATATTGTCAATGATGAAGCTTATTTGAAAAAAAATTATCAAAAGGTAATGTTTTTCATACAAGGTAAATAAAAACCTTGATTAATTATTTTTTGACTGCTTTATTCCTTATTCGTTCACCTCCATGAGTCGAGTGACTAAATTAAGTGCCCAGTCCTTTCAAAAATCATCACGATCTCTTATGGTACCTATTACAAATAATTTATTTCTCTCCACTCTACTAAGCCTACACTAACATTTTACACTAGCAGTTTTAAACTTTAGGAATCTATTCCTATTTTGAATGATAATTATTGTTTTATTATCAGTATGTTTGCTTTCCACCTTCCTCTTTTAGTAATGTTCATGTGAAAAATGTTTTTTATTATGTGGCCATTGCTATATGTTTGTGTGTGGATCCACTGTCATTATGGTAATAATACTCTTCTTGAGTCACACTATGGTTATGATTTTCCTTATTTGGGTCCTGAGATTAAAAAGTTTTAAAAACCTCTTAATTAAAAACATACAGAATTTTTCACTATCTCTTTCTGAGCAACCTACGATTCTTATTAAATAATGTGAATACTATATGTGAATATGCCTAAACCTGCTTAAACTTTGGACATAATGCTGCCCAGTGCATACAACAAATGCTGATAGGATAAGAAGGTAACAGGGATTGCAAATGAAAGGTTTGGCCAGCACATGAAGTATTTGGAAAAATTAATTAGATTTAGAATTCAGAGTAGCACAGTTTTTTTTTAGGCTATCACCTGCTGAAAATGTTCTTGGTGTAAATAATGATTTATGATGCTGTTAGTGAATTAATATGTAATTTCCAACAAACAAAAGTTTTGTTCTTTTTTTTTGACCAACTGGGGATGTGACCTGACACCACTAATAAAGTTATGAAATGTATGCTGCCCCACATAATGTGAGCCCTTGTACTGCTTGACAATATCTCCAGTTCTAGTCAGAATTTCCCTACCCTTGCTGAGAACACTCTAGATGAACTCTAACTTAACCTTTGAGTAATCAGACAATTTGTGAGTTATTCTTTGAGGCAAACCGAAAATCATTCTTTATGGCCTCACCAATCTCCACTCAGACACTACATTTTTCTTCACCCACTGCTGTAGCTGGTGCATTATAGGTACCTAATGAATACATTCAATGCATTTTTTTATGAATTGAAAAATAAATTATGCTTAGTCAATACTATCAAAATTAGAATTCAAACATAATATCAATTCTACATAAACCAGTAAGCACTGAGATTATTCAGGATACATATACTTCCCATTCATTGCTTCGGAATTCCTGTAAACACTAACATTGTTGTTTTGTTCTCAAGGAATCTCTTGTAAGTGCTCTGACCCATAATATTATTTACATCTGTTGACTCATCCAGAATTAGTCCAATAACAGGACTGGTATTAAGGTGTCATTCATTAATATAATTACATTTGCAGACTGCATCTTAGTCTCTTCCATACTACTGAGATAAGTGCTCTGTGTGTATTCCCTGGCTTAATCACATATTTGCTTGTATGTACATTACGTGCTTTAATCACATTTTAGAGTAAATGCAGGGTTTACAAATTCATTTGTAGCCATGTAGTAGCATTGCTATTAACTGTTCATCCTTCCAATGCTCAGCTGTCACTATTGCATTAGAAATATCATCAGACCAGAATGTTGTGTGCTTCCATTTTAGAGCAGCATAATTAGCTAAGGTACATGAGAGCCTAGTCAGTGAAAAAGGAATGACATTTCTACTAATGGGCACAGCACATAGAGTGCCTTAATTCGCCATCATTATAAACAAAGAATAGACAGTGGAATTACTTGGTTTGGAAAATATTTATTTTTTTACTTGCTACAAGAGCAAATCCATTGCATTCAGTGGATGAATATTAAGTCTTACTAAGTAACTAAGTTAGTTTTCTTATCTGGGTTAAAATTCAAAATGGTTAGCACTTCCAGGTGGTTCACCGTTTATGTCATCACACTCACACAGACTGCATCAAAACATGACTGGGAGAAGAATTAATGTACCTGCTCAAGTCAGCATGGACACAGCTTTGCTAATCAGCTGGAGGAAGGTGATTGCACCCCTCAAGTCCGTTTCAATCATGAATATTTAATTTTGAATATTCAGACTTTAAAAACATACAACTTTATTCCAAATTTCAGGTGTCTAAGTGACAACCTTAAGTGAATGAAACAGGGATCCCCTGAATAAACCTGCAGAAATGCAGATTAAAAATTAAACTGGCATTTAACTGGTATGTACACACCAGTGGCTTAATATATAAATGGTGCGTAAGCACAAAAATTTTGCGTAATGCCATTTCCATGCTCACATTGAGATGTATAAAAACTAAACTTGGTGTAAAGCTACCAGGGCAGCCTCAGACCATGTGTACACATATTTCTGAGAATTAGAAGAGAGCACATATACAGAGATCATACTGATTTCTTGTCCCATGATGATGACTGGCTTCTAAATTGATTTAGATTTCCCAGAGTTGGGGCCAGATTTACAAAAACACAGTTTGAGAAATTGTGCTTACCTTGTTCCTTTGCAAGTTCTGTCCACCCTCAGCTTTTTAGCTACCGGATCTTTTCAATGTGAACTGATTGACTGACGGGGTATTTCTCAGTCATCACTGAGTTGTGCCATGCCAAATGTATGGTGCCTTCAGAGAATGAATTCATTTATGTTAATAGAAAGCATTTCCACTCTATTAATTGCTGCTCTATAGTCCACAGAAAGTTTGCTGCATTGTGCAAGAATATGGTGTGCTGCATAATGTGGCAAACAATTATGGCTTGCCCCTACTTAAAGAGATGCGGTATGATGAACCTGACACACGAAATGATAAGCCAAATTGGACAGCATTATAACTTCGTTTGAATGTAATTAACAGAATGTAAAAACAGGTAATCAGATGCAGCATTTATTTTTTAACCAGTGCATTTAATTTATGGTCAATATCACAGCCCTTATATTCCTTAGTTTATTGGCCACGTCTCTTACAACTTCCACTATTGCATTTTGTGACTCCAAAACAGAATCTGTCAGAGCACAGCCAGATGGTCGCCCGGCGGTTTCCAAGGCAGTGGTGTGTGTGCAGCAAGTGCCCAAAGATGTGCTCCGAATAGCAGCACCATCACCGCCTGGTGTCTCCTTTTGTAATATCGTCTGAAACAGAATAAACAGTAACACTGCATCTACTGCCTGCTTGTTTGTCTTATTAAACATGCAAATTATTTATACCAGTGTGGATAATGGTAAGCGAAAAAAGAAATTAAAACTCACCTTCACCTGTGGTTATATTGGAGTTCCCTTCAACCGCCAATAATTATAGCAGCTCGCTGCTCAAATAGTGTGAGCCCCGGAATTCCGCCACCTCCTATAGTGGTGTTGACACAGACAGTGGGGCTGCGATTTGCCTTGTCACATCAACTTTGATATCTGATTACTTTTTTTTATTTCGGCACTGTGCAACTTTCTGAAATTGAACTTTTGAGTTGCCTCCACAATGTCGTGCCACTCCATCAATTTCCTACAGTTGCTGAAATATAAGAATTGGTTTAGGAAAAATACTGAGATGGTCAAGTAAATAATGTACCAGAAGAAAGGTTGATGTAATATATAAAAAGTACTGAAGGATGACTAAGAGACAACTAAGAAATCAGCAAATTGCCTATAAACGAGAATGGGCAATTGTTATATGCACAGAAATTTCAAGTACGGTGGTGCAACTCTAAGATATAAGAAGAACCAGAATATAATATAACAGACTTTTATTTTATTTTAATCACTTGGGTGTAAGCCAATGAACCAACCAGTGCAAAATGTATGCATTGATTGATACTGTATGTAAATTCAGTAATTTATAAAATGAACTTCTATTCTTTGTTTCTCAGACCAACAGCTTTTCTCCTGCCTGATAACTGATTTGTCATGTTAAGGGATTGTCACAAAACGAGTCTGAGACAGAAAAAGGTTTGGGGCAGCCACACAATTAATCTCAAATCCTTGGCTGCAAAGTTGTAGTGGTCAAACGGTAGCACTGAGGTGCATACAATCGAGTCCAAGATCAGACTGAGGAATAAAGACAAAGGGCATGGTTTTAAAGAGGGAGACAGGAAGTGAGGTCATAAGGATCAGGGATGTGTTCATTCTCCATTGGTTCGGAGCCAGTAAGGACTCCTTCCATTGGCTCGGTCCCGGAAATGATGTCACGAGAGTCAGGTGGAATCTCCTGGGAATGGTCTGCAGGCAAGAAAGAAAAAGAGTTATTGCACTCTGCCACCTCCCGGCATCTCTCAAATCTGCCATCACTCAAGCCCTTTAGCTGCCTCCCATGCGCACGTGTGTGACAGGATGTTTCTTTCTTTAATAAGATGTTCACTTTCTGCCACATACTTATACCACTGCTTAAGCCATGAAATAGTATGTTTTTCCTTGCCTCCACTTAACTGAGCAGGATTTCCATTTTGCATTTGCTGAAATTCTTCTTTTTTACACATGCTTTTGTCATTGTCTTTTAACAAAACACTGAACTGAATGGGCTATTTATACTGATTTGTATATTCAAATAGGCAAAATTCTGGGGGGAGTCGGGTTGGGTCTGTAGGCTCATGCATGTGCGTTAAAATTACCGATTGGGATATATAAAGGGAAGCAGCGTTCAACTTTGCTCACGCTCTGTTTTATTCATTTACAACAGCAACATTTATTTATATAGCACATTTTCATACAAATGGTGTAGCTCAAAGTGCTTTACAAGATGAAGAAAGAAAAAAGTTTATAAAAAACAAAAATCAGATAAGGAAATACTACATAACAAAGATTAATGTAAGGTCAGATTTAGAAGAGGATAGAAAACACAAAAAAAAACCTCCAGATGGGCCGTAGAAAAAAAAAACAAAATCTGCAGGAGTTCCAAGGCCAAGAGACCGCCCATCCTCCACTAGGCATTCTACCTAACATAAATGATCTAAATCAATCCTTATAGCTTTCAAGCTTTTTCAGGAATTTGATGATGATGGTCATGAGGACATCTAGGGTACAGCATTCAATCCATCAATGTAGTGACTGCGTAGTGCCATGATCAAGTGATGGTGGCACTATGGAAACTAACCAGAAAAAGAACAGCAGAGAATAGTAGGGATTAGTATGGATTACGGAGCCTTGATAAAAATGACAATTCTTAATTCTTATCTTAACAGAGATACACTAAAATGTACCTATTAGAAAGCCATGTTAAAACAATGGGTTTTTAGCAGTTTTTTAACATGCTCCACTGTATTAGCCTGGCATAAATACCAGATTTTAGGTGCATAACAACAGAAGGCTGCCTCACCACTTCTTTTAAGTTTAGCTCTTGGAATTATAAGGAGACACTCATTTGAAAATCTAAGGTTATGATTCAGAGTGTAAGGTGACATGTATTCCAAAATATAGGATGGAGCAAAGTTATTTAAGGTTCTGTAAACCATTTGCAGTATTTTAAAGTCAATTGTGAATGGCACAGGTAACCAATTTAATAACATCAAAACTGGAGAGATGTGCTCATATTTTCTTTGGTATCCTTCAATAAGGGCACGCACAAAAAGACGAGCTTCAAAAGGGCGACCTCAATTGGGCGCGGCAAATAAAGGCGCGTGTAAATAAAGGCGAGCTTCAAAAGGGCGACCTCAATTGAGTGAATGTTTTAATATTCTTGCTTTTGCCTTTTTATACGTTCAATCATTGCCTTTATCTAATAAATTTTCTGTAATAATTTTGTTCTGTTTGCCTTTATTCGCTGCTCCCAATTGAGGTCGCCTTTTTGTGCGCGCCCTTATTGAATAGAACCATTTTCTTTTCCTAGTTAAGATTCTGGCAGCTACATTCTGTACTAATGTAGTCTGTCTTTTAGTACTTTAATCAGTGCAGTTTCTGTACTATGATTTGTTTTAAAACCTGACTGAAACTTATCAAGAATAGAATGTTTATTCAAGTGATCATTTAGCTGCATAATGACTGCCTTTTCTAGAATTTTACTTGCGAAAGAAATACTGTAGGTCTAAAATAGTCAAAAACAGCAGAGTCAAGATTATTTTTCTTGAGCAGGGGTTTAACAACAGCAGACTTAAGACAGTCTGGGAAGACCCCCGTATCTAATGATGACTTTACTATGTGAAGCACACCATCAATTAGCACATCAGATACTTCTTTGAAAAAGTTTGTTGGTATTCGGTCAAAGACGCAAGTGGAGAAATTATTCTACACAGATCGGGTAAATCTATCCTAGTGAACAAATTTATGTGTACGCAGATTTCTACTTTTGTCCAATGGCATTTTTTAGTGTGAATTCTACACAAGGTATTATACATGGTTCCCCAGGAGTGTAACTAGGAATTTCTTTCAATATTAGTGCACAGGTCTCTGTGGTGTAGCAATGGATTATGCAGATTGTTCAAAGCCCAAGGGCCTACAAGCTTGCAGAGAACTGCACATTCCCAAATTTGGTGACTGTTGGCATGCCATGGCACATGAATAATGTAAATACACATTATTATCATAAATAATTGTTACTTTTGTACATTGATTTGATATCAACAGTTTTCAAAGTTTGAACTTGTAAATGGTAAATCATAGTAATTCTGTTGTTAAGTTATGGTCCCTGTTAGTAAGCAAACGCCGAATATTTGAACAATTTGGTCCTTTTTATACTCTCGCCATATGACGCCATGTCGGCCAGCAGATCTGGCAAACATTATAAGAGTGATGCTGCTCAATGTAAGGCATGCCTGCAACAGGAATTGAAGAATGCTAAGCTTACCAAAATTTCTACCTTTCTCAAAACTGAGCAAGGGGCAGCAGTAGGAACTGAGAATGCTGATGCTGGTGAATCGTTGCAACGGCCGCAAGCAGGTTATGCAGACAGTGCAATGAGTGAAATGGTTACAACAATACCAAGTCTGAAAGTAGCAATACATCAGCTTCAGTAGTATCCTATCAGCCAGTGTTGTTATTTTAATTTGTTACAAATTGAAATTGCTTCATTTTATAGCACAGAACAGTTTCTACTTTCTAGGTTACGTTACATTTTAATCATCTTCCTTCACAAAGTTGTTTTGGAAAAGTAAGCAGGTCCACATCTTACATATATTTATGTACTACTACACACCCACACCTCCCCACATTCCATTCCCACAATTTATTTTATTTTGCTATATTACAGCTCCTGTGATAAAGAAATTAAAAATGTTATTTCAAATTCCATTTAGAGAGCTGGTTTGTTTGTCACCAGCGTGTGATCTGATAGTGTCGTGGTCACTGGCAGCACTGCCCAGCCAGCCCCTAGGATCTAGTCGTGAATAAATTACTAACAGTTATGCTAGACTGGAGGGGCCCACCTCAATGTGCTGCACAGGGGCCTTCAACAAGCTGGCTACACCACTGACAAATCTGTACCTCTTCACACCGCGATGTGACCTTGTATCTTACTCTTAGTGCAGACAGGGCAAACAATCTTCTCTGGAGTAAACAATAAGTCGTTTGCATCAGATACTGCCCTTGATAACCCATTTTATTTGTTCACAAATATATCTTAATACTGCAGTCCCTTCTATTTTAATGAAATTTTCTGTAGTTTGCATTTTGGGGTGGAGCACTTGTTTTGTACTTAGGGATGCCACTTATAAATTCTTAGTGGGTGGTACCAGTCCATTACCAGAAATACTGCTTTTTGTTTTTTTGTACACATTATTTATTTTGAATTATTCTTTCCAGATATTAATGAACTGAAAGTTTTTGTGGATTTGGCATCCATCTCTGCTGGAGAGAATGACCTTGATGTGGATCGTGTGGCCTGCTTTCATGATGCTATTCTTGGTTACTCATCCATGCTTTATGACTTGAAACCAGATGCTGGGTTTAATGTTTTTATGGAATCATCAACAAAGTTGTGGAAGGCACTAGAAAGCGATCCAGATCTTCCAAAGAAGCTGGTAAATGTCATTTTATAAAAGATTGTTTACTTAAATGTATGTCTCTACTATTATTTTAAAAGGTGTAACCTTACCTTATGGAATATAATCTGTAGTTTAACTTCTAAAAATGTGTTAAATGATGCTATTGTTTGGCTTCAAGAAACAAAGTTAATATATCACGTACTGTAGTTTATTTTAACTTACTGTTTGCTCTGTTGGTTCTTTTAGTCTAATCACATCTTTGACATCAAATTATAATAAACATGGTTAACATTTTGTGAAAGCCCACATAGTATGTATTCATAATTTATTTTTATCATTTACACACTGGTTCAGAAAGACATCAATTCTTTTGAACCTATACCATTTTTTATTAATGAATTTTTCATTGCATGGTGGTGTAGTTCATGGTGCCATTGTGGAAGGAGTTTAAATTTGACTTTTGCAGTTTTTACAATTTTTAAATGTTTGGACAATCATTGCACTGATTTCTGTATGAAATACTGTAGTTTTTTATTTTATGCATTTTTTTCATTAAAAAGATGGTGGCTGTACTTTTTTTTACCCTATATAGAAATGCTTCTGTAAAAAGACTCTTTATCTCAGTCTTATTTCAATTTCAGCATGACACGGCCCGTCATCTAGAATGGTTGAAATCTGTGAAGAACAGCCATGGTTCTGTGGAATTATCCTCATTGTTTTTGGCTACAGCTATTAATAATAAAGGCATATATATCATCAAATCACAACATAAAAAGGTAAAAAAAGTTCTATGTGAAAGTCTTATGATATTTTTCTTCCTTTTACACTGTTTACTGGCTACCTTTATGCATTATAAGCAAACTGTATATTTGTTCAGTCAAGAAAGTTAAGATCCAGCTAGATTTTGGTTTTCAGTAGTTTTGATTAACTTTGGTGTTTTGGTCTTGAAAGCATTCAATATAAGGATTTTTTTCTAAATGTGGTTTATTGTTTACATTTTTCTGAACAGAAGCTCCGTTAATAAACAGAAGTTGATGCTTCTCTTATTTTTAAGAAATTAATATTATAATGAACATATTTGGAGAGCAGATGTCTTTAACAACAAAAGTAGGTTCAAATGAAAGCATTTCTCACAAAGTACTAAATAACAGTAAATTGGTAAGAAAAGACAGGTGCCAAGCTAAGAAGTCCACATTAACATTCAATATAAATATATTACAATGCAAATAAAAACTGGCATTTCTGGTAACTAAGTCTGGTCAAAAAGTATAGACTGACCAGAAAACTACAACACGTTCAGAAATGCCCCCAAGGGATGGTCCCAATCTCCATTGCAAGAGTGTCGGTGTATGTGATGAATAATAATAATAATTCTTTACATTTATATAGCTCTTTTCTCACTGCTCAAAGCATTTTACATAGTGAGTTGGGAGCCACTTCAGCCACCACTAATGTGTAGCATTCACCTGGATGATGCAGTATGCTGTTAGGTGGTGAAGTGGCAAGTGGTACATAGCCAATTAGAGACAAAGAATGATTAGGGGCCAGAATGACTAGGCCACGATGGGCAATTTAGCATGACATCATGATACATCCTACTCTTTACAAAGTATGCCCAGGGATCTTTAATGACCAGAGACAGTCAGGACTTTGGTTCTACTTCTCATCTGAAGGATGATGCCATTTTTACAGCACAGTGACCCCATCATTGCACTGGGGCATTGAGATCCACACACAGACTACAGGGTAAGCACCCCCTGCTGGCCTTTCCAACACCTCTTCCTGAAGCAACCCAAGCTTTTCCTCGTGGGTCTCCCATCCAAGTACTAGCCAGGCACCAACATGGTTAGCTTCAGGTGGATGATCTGTCCTGAAGTGCATGTGATATGGCTGCGTAACATTAAAGGTGATTTTATAAATAATGAAGAACATTTACATGTCTTGGATTGACTTAGTTTGTTTAGACAATTTGGCTATTTCTGATTAAGCTTCAGTTTCTCCCGGCTCCACTGTAGTCAGTGCATGGCCAAAATCAGCAGCATCAATTCAGCCTCAGGGTGAAGGGGTAACAGTGAGGCGGAAGTCTAAGAAGTCCTGATTGTTCCTATCACTGTTGCCTCTTGTGAGAGAAGTTTCCATCTTTAAAGTTATTTAAATGTTAACTTGCGATTTACTATGTACCAGGAGATAGCGCACAGTGTTTGAAGATCTTTGGATGAGGAGGACATAGCGCCTGCATTTGTTGTAGCTAAAGCCCGCAAAGAATGATTTTGAAAATTACAATAATACCTTTACAAGCCATTATTTATTTATTTATTTATTCTTTTAATTTTAGTTTAAAATTTTTTTAAATAGTACAATGTGCAAGGCGGCATGGTGGCGTAGTGGTAGCGCTGCTGCCTTGCAGTAAGGAGACCTGGGTTTGCTTCCCGGGTCCTCCCTGCGTGGAGTTTGCATGTTCTCCCTGTGTCTGCATAGGTTTCCTCTGGGTGCTCCAGTTTCCTCCCACAGTCCAAAGACATACAGGTTAGGTGCATTGGCGATCCTAAATTGTCTCTAGTGTGTGCTTGGTGTGTGTGTGTGCGTGTGCCCTGTGGTGGGCTGGCACCGTACCCAGGATTTGTTCCTGCTTTGCGCCTTGTGCTGGCTGGGATTGGCTCCAGCAGACCCCCATGACCCTGTAGTTAGGATATAGCGGGTTGGAAAATGACTGACTGACAATGTGCAATTTATATTTATTTTTTATTACCATGTGCACTTTATATTTATTTTCATTTTATTTACTTCTAATGTATTTAGATTTTTAAAATTTGCTTTATTCTGTTATTGTTTTTATATTTTCTATATAAATGTTTATTTATTGGATTGTTTTATTTAATGTTTTTAACAAAATTAAAATAAAGGAACATTATAATGAACAAATAAAGATTACCCCACAGAAAACAAACAATTTACACGTCAATTAACAACAATTGTTCAGTTCATGGGTAGTACTCCTTATACTGTCCAGGCAAAGAAACAACTGCAAATGTGGTAACTGGATGGAAGAGGTAGATGAGTGCATTCTTCTAAAGTGGTTTGCCAGTAGTGAGTCTTCACATGGGTACATGTGTAAAATCATAATGGAAGTTGTAAATGATTGTGAAAATAAAGACACATCTCAAGAACTTCAGGTTCCTCTTGCCACAGCAAGGTCATTGTTTAGGACTGAAACAGCAAAATGACCCTGGGCATAAATGGGCTTCATTTGAGTAGTAAGAAGTAGCAAAAACCACTACTATCCAAGAAAAAACCTGAATACTTGTCTCTCAAGTCTTTTGAGAGTGTGTTCTTTGGGCAAACAAAATATGTCTAGTGTAAAGCAAACACAGCATTTACCAGTAAAAGCATCATATGAGCTGTAAAAAGTGTGGTGATGTGAGGATAGTTTTCATTCTCAAAGCCTGAAAAATTATTCATAAATGAAAAAACATTTGTATGTGTATGTATGTTTTAAATTTACTATATAAATAACCAAAAGAAAAAAATATCACTTTCTGAGAGTAAGAGAAATTTGGAGAAATACAGAAATAACCCTCCCATTAATTATTCCTGTTACCTGATGGACACTATGCTTTGCTTTAAACTGTCTAGTATTTCACAATCTTCTTTCTTATTTGGCATCTGGATACATTCTTTGTGTGGTGATGGTGTGTTATAATATGTGTTTTTATTAAGTTTAATGTCACTGTTCTCTGTGCCCACTGTTATGGACTCATTCACACAGGCAGACCAAATATGGTACAGGGGCACAGCATCAGCATTTAGAATTGCCGAGCCAAGCACAGGGCTAGAAAGCCACAGACAACTGGAGAATTGAATAGTCAGCCTAAAGACAGACTAGTATATTTCTGTCCTCTGTCAGTACACAATTCTCTTTCCTTGTTGGGAGAATGAGAACTGTATGTAGGCATTGTGCTATTCCTGTATTTTTGAAGGTGGGGTTTGAGTCCTTTCCTGTCCTTGTTTAGATCTGCAGCCAAGAGCCTGCACATGGAGCAACCAGAATATAGGGATGGACCTACAGCCAGCACTTCGAAGCTTCCGGGCGGAAGATTATGTCTTCCGTCCGAGGCCTGGCAGAAGATTATGTCTTCTGTCCGGTGAAAATCCTTTCAGCGTGGTGACGAAAGATGGCAGACTGCGTTACCCACATGCTTGATATGTCTGTCATAAGCTTCCCGTTTGTAATACCGCGTGAACCCATCAATAAAGAGCTAGATTATCCTTTTTACTTCTCGTGTAAATCTTGTAACCGTCTTATTGCATGCTGGAGGGGGATAATACCTTTTTTATTTATAATTATTTAAATTCAGGTTAATTAAAATGCTGCATTTGAAAAGAACACATTTCCAGAGAGCAAAGGAAACATGGTGTTACAAATTTAGATCAAATTTCATAAGCAGTAGTTGATTAATAACTGATAATCATTAAAAACAGACACTGCACTTCATAACACAGAAAATAGTGCAAGAATAAAGTTTATGCATTATAAGTGTATGAATTTGTCCAATTGTAAGTGAAAATATTTCAAAGATTTTTTTTTTACATTATGAAAAAGCATTAGTTTTTGTTAAGGTATAGCACATTGATGTGCATAAACCATAGCTGGGGATGGGAAGATGAGATGAGATGATATATTGACATCTGTCAAAAACTGTCAGAGCTCCCAGGCACTGTACTTCATTAGACTTCAAGTTTGCAAGCTGTTTGTACTGGCACTCACACATACAAACAAAGAAGGTCATTTGCTGGATGCATGCCAAGTACTCCCAAAAAATGTGATATGACAATGAAGGTGGAGTGCACTAGTGGTCTAACTTTGTCAGCCCTGCTCAGAAACCTGCAAGAGCTTCACTCAGCTGTCTCTAGAAAATTATGGATATATAATAAAATATAAATACATACTTGTGGGTCCCCACGAATGACAGGCTGAACTGGTCTCGTAACACAGAGGAACTATATAACAAAGGGCACCGCAGGCTCTTTTCCTTAGGAGACTTCTTTCCTTTAATGTAGGAAGTGACATCATTCATGTCTTCTGCAACTCTGTGATGGCCAGTGCGATATTCTACATTGAAGTGAGCTGGGCTAACTCAGTTACAGGATGCACTTTGGACCCCCTAAAGGTAGTACTGTATTGAAGGAGAGAATTAAAACAAACTGAGTGCTATTATGAATATTGCTGCACATCCTCTCTCTGACACTCTCATGCTATGTACTTTCAGCCAATGAATTCTTCATCAGAAATGTGTTAAGAAACACTACGGGGGCTCCTTTTTACCAACAGCAATACATTTGCATAATGCCTCACTGTAACTATGACAGCCAAGTCAGAACTTTTTCCAGCTTCTGTAAAAAAGCTAAATTTCCCCCTTGAGTCAAATAATTATCTATCTATCCACAGCTTTGGGCCCTGTAGTGAAAAGATCAACCTCTCTGTGTTGTTTATTAATCCATAAATTGTTTAATAGACCAGCATCTTGAGATCTTACTGCACACTCTGATTTAGGTAAGATTAGATAAACCTTGTTACTGCCATGGTGAAATTCAAAAGCATGGCACTGCATGGCACTGGGACCACATAGGATGTTTTCTTTCTGCAATTTCAGGGAAAAAGAGAACAGGTGCTGAAGGACCCTGCAGAGCTGGCTGGCACATATTTTCAGATTTGTTTGTAGTGATAATTTCAACAATGAAAACCCTTGGCTTTTTTAAGCTTTATGTGTAAAAAGAAGGATTTTGAAATCAGTCCAGAACTTAACTGGAAACAAGTTTAACGACTTAAGAATAGGAGTTACATACAGTAGTTATATTGTCTAGGTATAATAATAATTTAAAATGCTGCTGCAAGAATCATCTGAAACTTGCATATACAATTGTTTGAACAGTCTGTGAATAAGGTCAATCATACTTGAAATACATGCATGAATAAACCTCTCAGTATCCTCCATATTTAGAAAATTTCTAATATTTTTAAGTTGGGAAAAACAGGTTTTAGATTTTTTTGTAATGTGTCTTTTATAAGATAGTGTGATGTCAAAGATAATACCTAAGTTGGGATACCTAAGTGTGAATGTGTGAGTGTGTGCAAATGTGCCTTGAAATGGTTCCCACCTTGCAGTCCCATCTGGCTCACCGCAATCCTAAATTATATTAGAAGATCATTAGGAAATGGATGGATGGATGAATTTGCCATTTCCATCATTTGTTAATTAAGTGCTTTACCTCCATAATTCATTATGTTTTCTTTCTCTTATATTAATGCTTAGTTAATATAAATTCCCTCCTTTGGGTAAGTTTTATGCAAGTTTTAAACCAAAAAAGACTTTTTGCCTATGTTTTTCAGTCACCTCTGTATTGCTTATCCTCTTGATCATTCATTAAATACTGTATATTAACAAAAATCTGACCTGTAATTGAAGTAAAATAATTGAAAGGTAAAGATATTATTACCATAAAACTAATGCTTTTTTTCCTCACATATGCATTATGTGTGGCCCAATTATTGGCATCTTTTATTTCATATTTTGTGCAGTCTCCCATTGCTAAGATAACATGTCTATGTCTTCTCATATAATGTTTAGTGACGTTAGAGAACATATGTATTTTCTCATGGTAGAATCTTTGGGTGATGCTATTCCCTTTTATCCTTTTTATTACATAGACCTTAGCAAAATGCCCCAAATCTTATACTCTTACCACACTCTCAGGGTTGACTAGCTATTGCTACTACTATTGTCCATTGCATGAGATGGGTGCCTAACACAGTGGTCCTGTTGGCAATGGTGTTTATTTCTTTTTTAAAATATGTGAGATATCCTGTATTTTATTAATTTAAGTGGAACTGCCCAAAAGGATACTTAAAAGTTGAATAAGAAACGAAAGGAAGGAAAAAAATGCCTAAAGATCTTCTGAAGACTAAGCTGGCATCACGTTCACAGTCAAGTTCACAGTATGGCCTGTCGGAGAAATAGGTTTAGAAGGAAGACGAAAGCCCCAGTCAGGATATCCTGGTAATGCACCCAGTCTGACTCCCAGTGATTGCTGGAGTGAGGCTGGCAGCACCCATTACAAACACCCCCTATACTTCAACAGCATCGACACCATCTGGGTACATAACACCACCAGAGCACAGCAGGAAAGATGGGATAAACAAGGCTATCCAGCTGAAGTCATTGTTGATCATACAAAGTAGAATAGACAGCAGAATAGATAAACGGACCCTGTATATGAAGGATGTGGAAATATGTTTGTGCATTAATTCACTTGTTATACAAGGGAATGTTTGATCTTTAAATTTGTATTTTTGTGCAGTCAATCAAAAAAAAAAAATTAAAATCCTGAATATATCATACATTGCTTTGCAGTCTCCATACTTCATATGTATATGTTAAATCACGTCAAAATAATTAATAATGTAAACATATATTTCTTATCTTATCTGGGGAATTATTGTACATGTCCATCCATCCATTATCCAACCCGCTATATCCTAACTACAGGGTCACGGGAGTCTGCTGGAGCCAATCCCAGCCAACACAGGGCGCAAGGCAGGAAACAAACCCCGGGCAGGGCGCCAACCCACCGCAGTATTGTACATGTCATTGACATCAAATTAACATTGTAAGGCAGTAATCAACTGAAGTGAGGTGAGCTTTCCAAACTTCTGAGTTGAGAACTGTACTATACTAATGGTACATAATTGATATTTTCTCAGAAATGTGTGGTCCTTCAAGGTTGTTTGTAGCTTTCAAATTTTATTTTTCCTTCCTCTGTATATCTTTTAGTTAAGAATTTTGTTGCCATCAGACTATTCCAATTAGATTTCCATTATATTATTTTTCTTTTAATTTGTTTTTTATAGATATCTCTAGAAACCACTTTACAATTGAAAATGCCAGAGGAGCATGAAGAAGGTGTTCTAGAATTTCGGAACTATTCCTTAGAAGACATCAAAGAGCTTCAAAATAAGCTAATGCTGATGTCTGGGAAAGGTGAACAGGGGAAGTCTGAAGTAGACCATTTTGTGGAGGTAAAACAATATAATTTTATTTTAGGCAAAACTTCATTTACCTGAAAAACTTCCCAAATTAATGTAAAATCTTAATGGTTTCACAATATACACAGAAATGTGGCTTAAATAGTGTTAAAAGGAATAAGTAAACCAGTAAACTACAAAAACCTGATTTTATAAAAACTGTCAAACTCTTTCAGATGATGTGGGATGTGGTAATTACTGGAGGTTTTTACACTGCCAGGAAGTGCTTGCCCATTGAAATATTTTATCAAAACACAATTTGGCATTTTTGATTCTCTTCCTAATAAGCTATTGAGAGAGGAATTCTGAAGTATGTTCTTGTATACAATTTTCACTTGCTGCCAAATGTGTACTTGATTATTTTAAGTGTTTAAAGTATGACATTTACAATCAAACTGAACAATTCAAAGCTTTGTTTTTATTTGAATAATTCCATTAACATTTAATTATGCAGTGCACAAAATCAGAACCGTAATGCCCATAGGCAGGGGTCGCAAGTCCGGTCCTGGAGGACCACCGTTTTTGCTGCTAATTAATTTCTTGATTGACTTGCTCTTGAAGACTCAGACCCATTAATTGTTTCTTTTTCCTTAATTAGCAGCCAAACAATAGTGAGATAAGCCAAAACAACTGGTGTCCATCATATAATATCTGAAAATGAAGAAAGATGAAGGTCTCAGGAATATCAGTCTGCTCATTTCCCCAAAACATTTGACCAGTGCTCTTAGAAAACAGAAAATCAATAATTTCGGAAATGTCTGATATTGCACCACGAGAGCAGCAACAAGCCACGGAATTAAAGAACGGGTTTAATTAACGACAAGAATTGGTACCTCTTTAAGCAGTTGGTTGGATTGAAATTGGTTGCAGTTTGAGTCCCTGACTTAGTTGGTCTTCTGTTGGCTCCCTCGCTTCACATTTCATTTCTATTTGGGTGCCATTTAAGGAAAGAAGTGAAGCAATTCAGGGGAACGATGAAGAAATTCTGGGGAGCAAATCTTAAAAAGGCAATTTAATTAAAATGAATTCACAAGAAGTTAATTAGCAGTACAAACAGGGCACTCATTAAAAAAAAGGGTTTGAATGAAAACCTGCAGCCACGGTGGTCCTCCAGGACCGGATTTGGCGACTCCTGCCCATAGGCATTTAATCGGTCTGCTATAGGTTGCCACATGACCTCTCTCGCTTTCTTAAAAGTGGACACATTTCTTTTTTTGTGTTATTATGGATCAAGCACTGATATTTAAAAAAGAAACTCAGTTGAGTTTTCTTACTTTGTATTTAAAAAGAATAAGTTTATAAAAGGATACCTTCAATTGAATCCATTGAAAGAAAGAAGCAGATTTTCTTTCCAGCAGGAAGCCAGGATTAATTTTGCTGTAATCATTCCTAAATAACTGCTATAGGGAAAATAAAAAGAAGGATGTCAGATTTTAGTTGAATGTCAAAGAGAAAAAAAACGGTAAAGAGAAGGATATGGACAATTGGAACCTGAAAGCTGATGAACATTCTCAGAATACAGAATAAATAAAAATTCCTAAATTGTTTAGGATACAGAAAGTGTCAATGGAAATGTTCATGAGGTAGAATTTACAGTGAGTATTGTAAAGTCTGTGAACAATGTGATACTAAGTATGTTAATAGTTTCAATTTCAGGAAATTAAGGTTGTATTTTTTAAGAATAGAATTCCATAATAATATAGCTTCTAGCATCTCATATATCCAGATAGAGTTTAACAGCAAATATTTGCAAGAAGTTTTATAAATACAGAAAAGACACCAGTTTTACAAGAGGGTGAGAAGAATTGTAAGAGTTATAAGATGGAGATGACACAGTGAAAGTGATATTTGGTCTCCTCATGATTTGAACACTGTTTTCAACTTTAAATAGAAAAAAGAGAAGGAGACAAAAAAGGGGGAATTTCATTTTTAAGGTCTGATACACAAGGAGCCCTGTCTCGTCAAGTCTATGCATCCTGTCAAAGATGTGCCATAATATTTTTTTAAAAATTGTGAGTAGTTTTCAAAATTAGCTGCCTATAGATTAAGCAGGTTTGAAAATATATGTATATTATACACTTTCAGTAATACTTGTATAAAAATATTTATACATTGATATATAAAAATATTTATAGCATTGATCAAAGCATTGAGACACTTTTTTTTTTACTTTCTCAGTCATTATATTCACCATGAACAATGACCATGGTACAGACTACTGTAATTATTTTCCATCACATATCACAAAATGTTTTGCTTTTCTGTCTCTGTTAATATAAACATTGTATTTGTCTTTTTTTTTTGATTTTTAAAAAAATTTTCAGGTATTTTCAAATGTCCAGAGACTTGCCAGAACTTTTATTGATTTATACTCTACTGGAAATATGCTTTTCAGAGAATGGGAAACAACCATTACTTGTTCTGAAAATAAAGAGGCATGTCTGGTTATGGATTTTCATCTGGAAGACAAAATAAATAAGATAGTTGTAACGGGTGAAGCTGTAGAAGTGCTTCCAGAACTTTGCCGAAGGATGGAAAAGTGTTTTGAGTCTTGGAAAGTTTACATAGACAGAAGCAGATCACAAAATTATTTTTTAAACTATTACACTGCTGAGCAAATTGTTTTCTTGTGTAAACAATTATCTGATAAAAATTGGAACAAGTTAGAGGATCAAGCTCTAATAATGCTTTCATTCATCAAGGCTGATTGTACTCTTGATGATATCAGAGAGGCCTGCCATCAGTGGACTTCTAACAATTTTGGTAAACATTCTTCAAAGGAGGACTGTGATATATATCTTGAACCTTTTCAATTAGACGTCACCATGGACATCAGTAGGTCCTTAGAGTCTTTCCTACATTCTATAAAAGACAGGTACAAAGTTAGAAATTTTCCAGGTCTACTTTCTAATTTCAAAGCTGTAGATCAGTTATATCTAATTTGGATTTTTTACATCAACAATATGGAATACTTTCTTCCACACTGTTTAAAGGTCAGCACATTAGGGGAACTACTGGCAGTTTTGGGTAACATGCAGAAAAATGTGGTGTGCAGGAAATGGCCGACATTTTTGCAAGAAGGACGTCCAAACCTCATTAGTTGCCACCCTTCTGAAGTTCTCCTGTCTTCATTGTATATCTACATGTACAGTGGAAATGAACAGCTGCCAACCTATGATGAAGTCCTTTTGTGCACAGCTGACACAGCCTACGAACAAGTAGAACTGTTCATAAGAAGATGCTTATCCACACCGTACAAGGACAGCAAGATTTACACAATGTTATATGCTGATCGGCTGCCGTATGAAGTGGGTTTCAGGTTTGACCAGCTCTTTCAAAGACTTGAAAAGCAAAGCAAGAAGGATTACAAATTGGTGGTGATCTGCAGCTCTGCTGGGGAACATTGCTACATTCCTTCAGCATTTAGTCAGCACAAGGTACACATAACACTACATGAACCACTTGAAAAAATCCAGACATATCTCTCCAGTTGCTACAAAGTCCCAGAGTCAGTATCGTCTGCAGCTTCTGTATTCAAAGACAGGATGTTTGTGGGAATTGTGTCTTCGAAAAGAGCAGGTGTTGGTAAGTAATGCAGTTCTGTGCAACTTAATATATGAAAATTATACTATATTTATACTTATCTACATCTGTCTATATATTGTATTATACTATATCAATATTTTTAAATTTAATGGAGAATTTTTGTTGCTTAGAACTTTATTTTTTATAATTTTGCTACACTTTGTATTGAGTTTTTATTCTCCATCCTATAAAACACTGTTTATAATTTAAAAAAAAAAGAAAAATGAATACATTTCCTCTTGTTTTATAAAATAAGCTTAAAAATCTGCTGACATAATGTGGCCTCAGGCTGTCAGGTGGCCTCACACTGCAAAAACAAGTGGTGCATTGTAGCAGGTGCCTGATGACGTTGCTCAGAATTTGGGTTTTGACCCTGGTATATTTTGCATTCGTCTCATTTGAGAAATGTATGATGCATAATGTACAGTACTGAGCTGAATTAGACTATGTTTTACACAACTTGAAGTTTATTTTATCAAAAGTTGACTTCATCTCTATGTTCATTTTATGAAAATCTGAAGGTCTTGTTACCACATTCCCATTATCAAGAGGTACAGTCTATCGAAAACACTGGTGTAAAAAATTGACACTGGGCCAGGTTGAATGACTTAGGTTGGAACCTCCTTTTCTGGATTTGATAAATATTGCTTTCTTTAGAAGGCAAAATTTTTATCAGGTTTGTCAATACAGATTTAATAAGTAACAGCACTGGATGCCTATACTTTATTTAAATTTTTCATAAAAGATCTGATTGAAAGAAGAAAACAAAACAAAACTTTTTTTACATGTGCTTGTTATTTTCTATTAACCCAGTAGACCTTATGTGTTCTAATAGTTGAAGTCCAATTTTATACTTTTTCTTGCCCGAAAACATTTGCAGCCTGGTTTAACTTTTTCTAAGAATTGCTTTTTTTCTTTTTCTTTTTTACATTTTTTCAAGGCTTGCTTATCTTTCTTTCTTTTTATTCAGTGTATGTATTAATGTCAGTTTGGCTGTCTCTTCCATTGATACATCCATCTGTTTTGTAACCCTTCTATCCAGACAAGTCAATAGTCGTGGCTTGTTCCAATGCCCAGTTCACTAAACACAATGCACACACACACGCACACACACACACACGGACATGTGTCACTTACTCCATTCCAGGGAAGCTTGTTCTAACATCTTTGATCACAACACAAGAACCAACTGACAGGGTGCCAGTTCATTGTGCAGGCACCTTATTCACATACCCTTAGTCCCACTCACACATAGCAAATGTAGAATCACTAATGCGTTTAATATGCATGTTTGTGAGAATGTGGTAGGAACACAGAAGAATCAGAGGACAATCCATGCAGACACATGATGGGACCTCACATTGGCCATAACAAAGCACAGAATTCAAACCTAGTGTTGAGCATGCCAAGCCAAATTGCTATTTTAATTTTCAAGGTGTACAAAAATATTCTATGAGCCCCCTGGTACCACCTAAATTTTAGTTTATTTATTTACTTATTTTTAAACATATTGACAAACCATATACGCCTGTAAACTAATAGCATTTAACAGAAGTAGTTGTTTCATTGAAAATGTCTGACCAAAAGGCAGTAGCTGCGATAAATGTAATGTAGTCTGCAACAACCATCTTTATTTATGCTAACAACATTTAATAGCATTCTTTGAAAAATAGCCTATGAAATCAAACCTATTTCTTTATAATTGTGGTATATATGAACTTGCCACTTGAAATTTTGTTCAAAATTGAAGCTTTTTCATACTTAAAATAAATACCTAGCTTGGTCTTTCATTTTATAATGGAGGTTAAGGGGTAGGGATTTAAACATGAAAATAAAAGCCTTAAAACTTATCTGATATGTTTACTTTGAAACAGCAAAGGTTTCAAATTTTAAAAAATGTGCCTTTCTGCATTTCTGAGGCATGCTTGTGATAACAAAAGTTAACTGGAAGTTATACATTTTATCACATATACTTGGAACTATATTTCTTGAGAAAAATAGATAGATAGATAGATAGATAGATAGATAGATAGATAGATAGATAGATAGATAGATAGATAGATAGATAGATAGATAGATAGATAGATACTTTATTAATCCTAAGGGGAAATTCACATACTCCAGCAGCAGCATACTGATACAAAAACAATATTACATTAAAGAGTAATAAAAATGCAGGTAAAAACAGATAATAACTTTGAAAAATGTTAACGTTTATGTTAATGGTAATGTTGGAATTGAAGAGTCGCATAGTTTGGGGAAGGAACGATCTCCTCAGTCTATCAGTGGAGCAGGACAGTGACAGCAGTCTGTCGCTGAAGCTGCTCCTCTGTCTGGAGATGACACTGTTTAGTGGATGCAGTGGATTCTCCATAATTGATAGGAGCCTGCTGACCACCCATCGCTCTGCCACGGATGTCAAACTGTCCAGCTCCAAGCCTACAATAGAGCCTGCCTTCCTCACCAGTTTGTCCAGGTGTGAGGCATCCTTCTTCTTAATGCTGCCTCCCCAGCACAACACCGCGTAGAAGAGTATGTGGTTCCTATTCATTTGCTTGCTCACAGCAGCATTTGTTGTTGGAGTTTTTCTTTTTGGACAGGTGCACCTAACCTCACTCTAGCTTCAAGTGGCATTTGGTCCTTCCTTTTGTTACTATCATTCTATTACATGAACAATTATGTTCTGCCATGGCTTGTGTGTCAAGTTCCTGATTATAGTAGCAGAGCTGTCAGTATGAAAGTATGAGATTTGAATAGGTATCTGCAGTCAAACCATGGGATTCAAAATATTTGCTGGCGACACATGCGTACTCAAATCATATTTTTTTATATGTAGTGCTGGTGTACATACAGAATTACGTACAGACTGTAGGTTGATGGCAGATGTGCACTAAATTTTTTTTTCTCTAAATTCCATCTTATATCCAGTAAAGTTAAACACTGCATTGTATTGCAAGTGTAAAAACATTTTTCTTTATGCTTGTCAAATTGCATGTCAGTACTACTATCAGAAATGAACTGTGAAATGGATGATTGATGACTTTACGCCCCGCCCCAAAGGAAACTGTCAAACGGATGATTGATGACCTTAAGCCCTTGCTTGACCATAACCTGTCAAAGGGGTGATTGATTGACAGCTTTAAGTTCTGCCACAAAATATGATTTATGAAAATATGAAATATGAAAATATGGAAATATGAAAATGTAAATTATGAAAATATGCTTTATAAAATGTGCCATGCCCCTAGGGGTGGGGAAGGTTAATATAGGGGTTGGACAACTGTCATAATTGATAATCTCTAAACCCATCCTTTTAGGGAGGAGATTTTATAAACGAACCCTTATCACACCCTGTTACCAATTCCCACAACCATGAGGTATACCTTTGTCTCTCTAACTGCCTATAGGGTTAGGGGAGAGGCATGTCACTCCACCCGGCTGAGGCAGGAGACGAAAGAGTTCTTGTATAAAACTCTAGTTATGTAGTGAAAACGTTATGACAAACAAAAGCTCATAGAATGGACAGTCTTGTGAATGCTCCTAAGAAAATGAAAACAAACAGGGTTTCCAGAATGCTTGAGTTACGGGACCCTCGATTCAGCTCAGCTTGGTACGATTCTAATTGTGCTTTGAGCCAGATAGAAGTAAAAAGAAATGCTTGGGGACAGCTCACGGTGGTGGTTTCCAAGAAGGAGCCTATTCTTCCTGAATATAAAGAAGACGGTAACGAAGAGGGGGATGAGTATCCAGAAAATGAGATAAAGGAACGAGTGAGTGAAATTCATTTTTCTATAAAAGACTGGACTTTTTTAAAATTTCTTATTCCAAATACTGATGAGGCTATTCATCAAGGAAAACTGTCTGACCAAATGAAAAGAATTAAAAGAAATCTGGAGCCATTGTTTTCAGAGGAGGAGATTTGCATGTTGAATAATTCATGCTCGGAGGAGGAAGAAGAAAATTGGGAAACACCCACCCCTAAGTAACTGGAGATAAATACAGAGGTATTTTTTCATAGATTACATTAACCTAAAGCAATATTCGAGATGTCTTCAACCAATTATCCTACCGAAGCTGAGCTCCCAGAACCCTCAAACCAACGCCACCTACTCTGCTCCAGACCAAATGATGATGACCGTCGGTAACCTACAACCCAGCTACTCTGCTCCACACCAGATGCTGACAGCCAATGATGTGTTTTGGTCAAGTAACAACCAGCACCTCTCTGGCTATGCTCCTGATCAGGCATGTTGGTCTACGGAACAGATGGTGCCCACCGATTGCCTGTTTTGGCCTGATGATATCGTTCCCAACTCCGGATACTCTGTTCCTAACAGCTCTCCTCCAGGCCAGCTGTCTTGGCCGGACCTTCTTGTGCCTTCAACTGACCAGATCTATTGGCCTGAGCCTCAGTTACCTGCCCCTGATGATATGTATTAGTCGGACAGTCTCCTGGAGAACCGCACAGTGCCTGACATTTTTGCACCTGCTAATGTTAGGGAGCCTAACAGGGGCTGAGGAGATAGCCATTCAGGCCATGTGGCAAGAAGAGGCCGTGGACGAACTAGTAGAGGCTTTGGCCGCTTGAAAAATATCACCCAAGAATGATGATTATATGGGTATGGACCATGAACAAACCGATGGACCCCTGGGTGAAACATTTTGAAAGGCTGTGAAACTGGTCAAGAGTTTGATTGCGGCTCTGCTGGATATAATAGTTGATCAGGACCTAAAATGTACCTGTCAGGGGTGTTTAATAGATCACCCAAGCCAGACACAGCATACAGTACATGTCTGTTTGAGCCTGACTCTGTTTATCGGGTTGGCCGTTTTCAAGAGGTTCTGGCTGTTTTTTTCACAAACTATGGCTCAGGAGCCTGGTCACAAAGACTCTGGGTTGCTTCAACATCTTTCTGCCTTTTCACAAGATTCACGCATTTGTCCAAAATGCTGTCGACGACCTGACAAATGAACATTCTATCAATGAGGCTATTGTACAAGCCTTTCATAACATGGATGATGACTCTTACTCAAAAATACGTGAAATAGCTGATACTTTCTCTAAATGCCATTTTTTGTACCTGATATGTCTGATGTACGTTTGGGGTTTTATGGGGAATACGACATGGAAAAATCAGATGAAGTGTCTGAACTGAATATACATGTGATATAACATGTTTTTGTCTGCTTTTAATCATGCTGTTTTGAAGTGGTTGGTAAAACATCTCTGAATTTTAATATTGTTTTTGAAAATTACCAATAAAGCACCATTTGATTTTTAAACCATTGACATTTCTCTTTCACCGTCAATGATGGAGAGTTACATGAAAAAAGTTTATTATAACCTGGCAAATCCTGGCAGCTTTGGGGGAAAAACCTCTTTGAAAAGAGCTCTTGAGGTTTCGGGTCAGAAAAGTAATGATCATCAGGTGTTGGATTGGTTATCTGGTTAATATTCTTATACAGTTCATAAACCCGGTAGAAGCCATTTTAGGAGAAATAAGGTTTATGTACAGTATTTGATATAGACTGCAATGGCAGATGGATTTAGCGGACATGACAAATGTGTCCAAGCATAACCGGGGTTATAAATATTTGTTAACCTTTATTGATGTAGTTTCTAAGTATGCGTGGGTATGGCCCCTGAAGAACAAAAGGTACACATGGCTACGGCCCCTGAAGAACAAAAGGGGTAAGGAAGTGACAAGACCCTTCCAAGACATTCTGAGCACCGGTAGAACACCAAAGAAGCTCTAGACCGATAAGGGGAAAGAGTTTTTCAACCGAGATTTTCAAAAGCTGTTAAAGAAAATCGGAATAAAACATTTCACCACAGGATTAAAGGCTTCCGTGGTGGAGAGATTTAACCGCACACTAAAATCTAAAATGTGTAAATATTTCAGTGCGTATAATACGAGAACCTACATTAATAAATTGTTGGATCTAGTATACTCTTAAAACAAAAGTTATCATCCAAGCATAAAAATGGCTCCTTCTGATATAAACACGTTAAATTCCTGCAAAGTTTTCAAAAATGTACAGTATATGACGTAGCCAACCCCCCGGGTCCACTCTTGTTTAAGTTCATAGTAGGAGATACAGTTAGGGTGTCTAAACATCCTTTTGCAAAAGGTTATGAACAAACATTTTCAGATGAAATCTTTACAGTATCTGAGCTTGTATCTAGGGCACCGGCTGTGTACAAACTGAAAGATTACGTTGATGAAGAGATCCTAGGATCCTTTTACAACCCTGAATTGCAAAAAATTAAAGTAAATTCCACAGACTTTTACAGGATCTAACAAATACTGGCTAGGAAAGTTAAGAATAAAAAACAACTCATTTTAGTCAAATGGCTCAGGTGGCCAGAAAAATTTAACAGCTGATTACCGGAGAGCCAAGCCCAAGATGTTCAATAAAATCCAGAACGCTCCTAATCGGCTCATCATTCTCTAATGGCACACAATGGAGTGCTAATGTTTTTTTGTAACTCTGCCTAGCAACACTTCCTCAGACATATTTCCTATCAACACAACATGTTTAAAGGATGATGACACTCTGTAATGACATAAAATTGTATTTAATAAACAAACAATTTTACAAATTAATAAGCAATCCAATCCAGTTTTTTTTTTCTTGGTTTCTGTCGGTAGGGGCTAACTTCAGGTTGATGAACAGGAAGGGGGGAGGCGGCAGGTGGCTTAAAACTTTCAAGGAGTTCTCTCGTTTCATCATTAGGCACAACAGAAAATGGAATGTTTAAACCGGCCTTTGCATTTACAAATTCCTTCCAACCACACGGCCACCTATGCTCAGGTATTGTATGAGCTGCTGTCAGATTACGTACCAAATCCACCATGTTGGAGCTGACTAAACGTTTACCTTCTAACAACAGCTCTCCACGATTATTCCAAAATGCGTGATTGGGATTGACAGACATTTTATGTAAAACAAATTCAACATTTTTCTTTGCTTTTATAGGTGCACTTCTCAAAACCTCTTGCCAAACCCAGTCCTCAGACACGTTGACTGTTCTAATGTCCCCCTCGAAATTTTCTTCTTTTGGTAACATGAGTGTCAGACTGTTAGTTTCTTTATCGGCCTTTTTAACTAACGTTAAATATCTCTGCAAGGTAGAGGTGTAAAGCTTCACCTTCTTGTCAGCCCCTATATCACAGCGTTGCAGGACGTTTCTCATTTCCTTGTCCAGTTCAGTTTCAGTGGCGCTCAAGAGATCGTTTGGATTAGTGTTCTTTTGTTGAAAAAGAGACATTTGTTGCTGCGGTACCAAATACATTTTTTGAGCATATTCCATGTCTATATTTTGTGAAAGCAATGGCCTTCACTATTTCCACACTACACCAAGTCCCGGTTAAAGTTCTGTTTACAGTCCACAGTCTGAGATTCTGTTTCTGCGCAGGAGCGATAGAGGATGAACATTAATTTCCTGCAAAACCTGAGAGGCAGGACTGGAAAATTGAGACCACATGGAGGCTGGACGGTGGCTTTAATTAAGCCGAAATACTGGCCGAGATCACCAAACTGCTGAAAAATGATGGTGGGATGATTCTTAGGCATCTGTACCAGACAACAATTTTAACATGTAGCAAGTTTTCAAATTTATGAACGTCCGCAAAGGACACTTTTTTATGCTCAGATAATCCAGCCCTGCTCTGAAGGTTGTACGCTTCACGCATGCATAACTGCGGATTTTGTCTGTACCGGTCTTCCATTAGGGTAAGCAGACAAAAGGCAAAACAGAACTGATTCCCGTAATTATAAGAAATAATAAATGCTTCATTTTCATTCTGACTATTTCATGATTGAGTAGAGTGGACGCTTTGCGAGCGCTGCTAGCACCCCTGCTAAGTGACCGAACAATCTGTATGACTAGCATCAGAGACTCATCAGTTAATACACTTGTGTGACTCTGAAGAAGATTCTCTATCTGTTGAAGAAACTCATCTGAATTAATATTGGTTCCAGTCATCTGTATAAAAACACTAATAGGTAAGGAATCAGCATGCAATTCTAACTGTACAACATCTTGTGGATTTTAAGTACCCGAAAAACTATCCAGAATTCTTTGCAGTGTCCCATAAATACTGTTAAACACTTCCTCGTAAGAATCTAGTTCATAGGCATCAACGAAATTTAAGGGGTGTCTTATTTCTGTATTATTAAACGTCGGTCTGTTGATCTGATGAAAAATGCTCTGATTGTCAGCACTAGAGACAGTAGAGGGACCAGTCATAACTGTTACACCTGAAGTAGAAGTGGTTGATGGTTTAGAAACAGCAGAACCACCGGACATAACTGGCATGACTGAGGAGGTTGAAGGGATAGCTAGAAATGGCAGTGCAACAGGGGCTGAGGAAACAGTGACTGAAACAGATGGGTTAGCTACAGCAGAGAGGACCGATGGGAATACTGAAACAGGGGGCAAGACTGAAGCAGAAGGGTTAGCTATAGATGGTGTCACAGGTGGCTGGGGGGGCGACCCGGTCAGGACGCCCCGGAAGACTGGAGGAGGGCTTACGCCTCCCCCAGACCACGTGGGGGCGACCCCCAGGGGGTGCGCAGCTGGCACTCCCGCCACACTGGGGAGTGATGGCAGAAGATTGTCGGGAGGCACCTGGAACACATCTGGGTGATTATAAAAGGGGCCGTCTCCCTCCGTTCAGGGGGAGATTCAGATGTAAGAGAAGGAAGGACAAGGTCTTGGAGGAGGCAATGGGGCGGCCTGAAGGAAAAGGCATTGGAGAGTTGGCCTGGACTTTGGGGACGTTAGGGGTTTGTGGTGCACTTCATTCTTGTAAATAATATACAATAAACATGTTGTGGGTGATTTAAACATGTTCGCCTGTCTGTGTCCGGGCCAAGTTCCACAATGGACATACTGAAGCAGAGGGATCAGAGGTGTTCGCTACAGGGACTGAGGCATTAGATACAGCAGAAGGAACAGAGGGGTTAGCTACAGATGGGAATACTGAAACAGAGGTTTTAGCTACAGGGACTGAAGCAGAGGGGACAGAAGGGTTAGATACAACAGAGGGACCAGAAGGGTTAGATACAGCAGAAGGAACAGAGGGGTTAGCTACAGATGAGAATACTGAAACAGAGGTGTTGGCTACAGGGACTGATGCAGAGGGGGCTGAAGAAACAGTGACTGAAGATACAGTGACTGGAGCAGAGGGATTAGCTACAAACGGCATGAACAGAGCAGAGGATGCAGTTACTGAGACAGAAGTAGAGGGTACAAAAGGTATAACTAAAATGTATGTAACCAAAGGGGTAGCTGAGACTGGTGTAACCATACTGTGAGAGACAAAAGCGTTCCGGGTGGTTGGAACTAAAGGCTGAGCATTTGCAGAACCCATGGTGTTTGTTAAACCATGACCCATTTGAGCATTCACATTTTCGGTCAAAGACTGCTGAACCCTTTCTAACAAATTATTTAATGTTAGCATTTCATCGGGGGTGGCTACTGGACGCAGGGTTTCTAAAAGGCTGTCAAGCTGGTCAAAGTCAATGGGAGTGGTAACAGGTGAAGGAACTCTCATGGTAGCTATTATATTATTCATTTGGGTCATGATTTGATTTTGCCAATTAATATATTCCAATTCATTAAAATATCGGGGAGGCGGAGTAGGCATTTTTGGGGGTCGAATAAAGTAACTAAGTTCATTCACCATATCATGCAATAACCCAACATTTTGAGAACCACTCCCAGTGCAAGTCCTCACTTGAATGCCTTTTCCTGCTTTTAACTTTGCAACTCATATTGTATGCCATTATTTGGGGAACAAGTTTTCTAAAATAGCGTATAATAAAATAACCTTTTCACGTAAATCTGGAGAAAGGGGTAAAAGGTCTGGTAAGGCACTTTGAAAATCCAGCAGAACTCGGTCGATTTCAGCCTTCAGCTTGGCAGTCTTAGCCCTGGCATCAATTCTTTCAGATTCGCTGACTATTTGGGTGAGAAATCCGGGTGATGATATAAACTGTGGTGAATCCCTGCGTATCTGAGTCAGTAATCCTGGTGACGAAGGTTCTGAAAAAACAAACAAGACTAAGTTTTCTTTAAAAAGAAACATTTGCAGTGCTCTTGCACAATTAGTTCAACTTACCAGGCTGCGTGAAAGAGATGTTCAATAATAGACTGTCCAAGGGCCTTTGCGCCAATTCTAGAGGCTGACTGGAACCTTCGGAAGAATAATCACTCTTCGGAAATGTTGAAGTTTCTGTTAAAAATTATATATTCAACTCCTAATGCCTTATTTTTCATACACCTGAACCCTCAAGTGAAAGTAGTACTTACGGGGCTCTGGAGACGCTTTAGTTTTTTTTGTCTGAGACACGATTTTTAGTCTCAAAAAGACAATCTGTGGTAGAGATTAGTTTCTGCAGCTGCGTGCTTGTTAGATGTAAAGAAGAAAACAGTTTGGCCTTCGATTCTTCTACAGTTAAAATATATAGTAATAAGTTTGCATGTATTCACAAAGAAATTTCCATCAAAAATGTAATAAGTCTGAATCTACTTATAAAGTAATAAATTTGTACGTGCTTATAAACAAAATTTTCAATTTAAAAGTAATAGAATTGACTCACTTTTTGAGCAACCAACCTTCTGAAATAAGAAAAATACTTCATTTATAAACTCTGAACGTTGCAACTAGGTACAGTTTTTTCATTTAAAAATTAGAAAACCCACCTCCTGGTGAGAGGGTTCTTGGATATTGCTCTTCATCGCTGGAACTATCTGATTTGAAAACGGATTTATAAAAGACAATCATTTCAACAGTTTGAAGAGAGACGATCGTTAACAGAACATATTTCGATAATCTACACTTTCCAACAACCACAACAGTATTTTTTCCATTGTGGAAGAAAAAAGCGAAATCGCCTACCTTTTGGAAAGATCACCGAGGCACTTGTATGCTGAAAAAAGTTAATGTGTCGATAGATGGTAATGCAGAGCTCTTTATGCTGCCCGTCTTGCTGTCCCAGCCTTGGAAGGGTGGAGCGAAACACCCTGTACGTTTGGGAGAAAGCTCATAGGTGAAAAGTTGCTGCTGTTCCTCCTCTACTTGGCGGGGCCCCTTTGTAGTGGCAAAGAATCCTCATATGTTCGACCCCGTCTGTAAGTGCACTATCTACACAATAGGAAAAAGCTCCCCGTTATGTTTAATTTGTTTTACCAAGAGATTGTTGTGCTAAACGTAGACGTTTTAATAACTTTTCTTACAATCTTTTAAAGTTGGTTGTGTATTTTGGTATATAAGAGAGATTCGTTAGTACGAAATAGTTCATCTAATAACTTTGTTTTCAGATCAGCTGAAAGTAAAATGTCTTTTTGACATTTAGCCATATTTTTTTAAAAAGGATGTTAGGGCTTTTCTTAATTTAAAAAGATAAATGCAGACAGGATAAGTACACATTTCAATACAACTGTAATATTTTATTAATTTTAGAAAGATACACATACTTTCTTAATTTATTCAAACTAGTGAGTGGGGACTTATGAGATTTAAAGGATAACTCTATTTTTTATTTCTTTTGAGTTTTGGCTATCTTTAATGTTTAATTGTATGATTATAAAATGTTGAATGTATGTAAGTCTACCCATTCCCCCTCCCCATTCCCCCAACCTCTCATAAAACAGAACAGACCATGTTTTGTTTGATCATCCCTTTGACAAGTTAGGGTCAAGCAAGGGCTTATGGTTATCAAGCAATGGCTTAAGGTCATCAATCATCCGTTTGACAGTTCCTTTCTGATAGTACTACTAAAACATTTAAGCAAATGGTTATTTATTTTTAAAAAAACTTTCTCTTTTATTTTTGAGATTGCCTTTGCAAGTAGTAAGATCATCATACACATACTCTTCAGACTGTGGAAGGAAGCTGAAAACAATGATAGCATCTGCTTAGAAATGAAATCCTACTCAAACTCTTCTGTATATACTTTGCTCTGTGAACATGCCCACTTGCAATTATGTCTTTTTTGACAATAATCAACCTATTTGCCAATAATCTGGTGGTTCCTCACATCTCAAAATATGGTACCATTGTTGGAGATGCTTTAAGGTTAAGATACTAATGTCAGGTGTCCAATATAAACATTTATTCCAGATGTCCATATCCCATAGATTATTTAAATCATCGAAAAAACACTTGGTATCCAGACATTTTGGATCATTTGAACAATTTTGTCTTAATCAGAATCTTACTGTACTACTTCTCATTTAAATATCCATCTATCCATCCATTATCCAACCCGCTATATCCTATCTGCAGGGTCACGGGGGTCTGCTGGAGCCAATCCCAGTCAACACCAGGCGCAAGGCAGGAAACAAACCCCGGGCAGGACGCCAGCCCACTACAGGGCGCGCACATGCACACACACACACACACACACCAATCACACACTAGGGACAATTTAGAATCGCCAATCCACCTAACCTGCATGTCTTTGGACTGTGGGAAGAAACCGGAGTACCCGGAGGAAACCCACACAGACACGGGGAGAACATGCAAACTCCACGCAGGGAGGAACCGGGAAGCGAACCCAGGTCTCCAGCGCCACCCACTGCACCACCGTGATGCCTCATTTAAATATGCAAGTTAGAAATTTTATTAAAATAAATCTGACCAACTTTGTTAATCTTACACCAGTTTTTAATCTTGGGCCTGTATTATCGATCAGTGATGATACAATAGACACCATCTGTATACTAAATTGTTCTCAAAGAGTGCACATTTACACAATGTAAAACAATATTGGGAATAGGGATGCTTTAATAAGAATTTCAGGTAATGAATCAAACTCCTTACTGATCTGTATGAAGTACTGTACATCAGCTATAAAACTGAACATCCCACAGAATTAACTTGATAAAGTCAAGTGAAGTTGGGGAGCAAGCAATGGTGCAGTGCGTTGCCGCACCCACTACATGATGAAACAGCTCGGTATCACGGTTGGTGACCCCTCAGGCAAACACGAGGTCCAGTCCCACCCTCCGGAAAAGACCCTTTATCTGCCGCAGCCAGGTGTTACATGGGTGGCCCCTTGGCCTGGTCCAGCCACTCGGGTCCCCAACAATGAGGATCTTACGAGCCGGATCACCCTCGGGGAAATGCGCCACATGGCCGTAGTGCTGTAACTGACATTCCCTCACAATGCTGTTAATGTGCCTCATTCGGGACTCCATGAGCATCCACTCATTTGACACAAAGTCAAACCAATGGTACCCAAGGATTTTCCGGAGGGACATAGTACCAAAGGAGTCCAGTCTTCGTCTCAGGTCACTGGATAGCATCCATGTCTCGCAACCATATAGCAAGACAGGAAGAACCAGGACTCTGAAGACTTGGACCTTCGTCCTTTTGCATCGATATCGGGAGCGCCACACACCCCTTTTCAGCGACCCCCATGCTCTCCCACTCCGTCTACTGACTTCATAGGAAGAGTCACCAGAGACATGAATGTCACTGCCTAGGTAAGTAAACCTCTCGACAAGGTCGACACTCTCTCCGCAGACAGACACACTGCTAATGGCTGTGCCCAAGAGGTCATTAAAGGCCTGGATCTTGGTATTTATCCAGGACACTCGCAAGCCCAGACAATCAGACTCCTCACTCAGTCTCTTGAGCGCCCCGATCAGAGCCTCCATTGACTCTGCGAAGATCACAGCATCGTCAGCAAAGTCAAGATCTGTGAATTTTTCTTCACCATCAGATGCCCCACAGCCGCTGGACCCCACTACCTTGCCCAACACCTAGTCCATACAAGCATTGAACAGAGTAGGAACAAGAACACACCCCTGACGAACCCCAGAATCAACTGGAAAAAACGCAGAGGTCCTGCCTCCACTCTGCACAGCACTCACAGTACCAGTGTACAGGCCAGCCATGATATCCAGCAACCTTGAGGGGATCCCGCGAACCCTTAGGATGTCCCAGGGCAGCTTGATCAACTGAGTCTAACGCTTTGTGAAAATCGTTAAAGGCCGCAAAGAAACTCTTCTGATATTCGTGTTTGGGCTCCATGAGAACCCTCAGTGCCAGGATGCGGTCGATAGTAGACTTCTTAGGTGTAAAACCAGACTGTTCTGGTCGCTAGTAGGTGAGCAAGTGATCATGGATCCTATTGAGGACGACCCTAGCAAGAACCTTACTCGGCACCGAGAGCAGTGTTATCCCCCTGTAGTTGCTGCAATCCAGGCGATCACCCTTCCCTTTCCAGATAGGGACAACAAGTCCCGTTTTCCAATCAGTTAGGATGATGCTAGTCTCCTAAATGGATGCAAAGATTGCTTGCAATGCCAGGAGGACAGCTTTACCACCAGCCTGGAGAAGTTCACCCCTATTACCACAGATCCCTGTAGCCTTTTCCCCCCTCAGCTGGTTCACCACCTGTGCAATCTTAGTGAGATTGGGTTGTTCACAGCTAATTGGAGGATCAGCCTCAAGAACCATGGACCCAGAGATATCCAACGTCCTAGCCGGAGGATCAGCTTTGAACAACCGCTCAAAGTAGCCAGCCCAGCGGGTGACAACTGCAGTGTCATCCGTGAGGACCATTCCATCAGCTGTCCTGACTGGGACTCTCCGAGGAACAGATTCAGATGTGCATAATGGTTCGATTCCTCTGTAAGCAGGGCATGGGTCGCTAGACCACAGATGCTGTGTCACTTGCTCACAGATTCCTGTAACAAACGGCTCTTTATCTGCCCACAGAGCCCTCGCAGCCGTCCTTCTCAGTTCCCGGTACAGACCAGAGTTGCCATTGAGCCGTGCGCTGCGACTCCTCTCGATGATATCCAGGGTGCCCTGCGAGATGAAACACCTTCTTCTGGGAAAGATAAAGATTATAAATTGATTGATAAAGATTACCCAAAATATATCCAGGCCAACTCTTTAATTGTTAACAATGTCATTAAGCACCTCCTTCACTTGGTCATATTTTGGTGACGAATGAAACAAAACGTTACATTTCAAATACAATTTTGCAAAGTCTCCCCTGAAATTAATTTCATGGGTAACTTAGCAACTTTGAAAATTGATAAAATGAGATTTCATATGGGTTTTTAAGTTTTTTTGGGGTGGAAAACAAGAAATATTAAGAGATTCATTCCATGAAGATTTGCCCTATTTTAAGAAAAGTTGTTGCTCCATAGTTTTCAAAAAATGTAAAAATGTTCATTTGTATGGTTGAGTGATGGCCAAAAATAATAATAATAATAAAAAAAAATGTTTCCCCTCCCCATAAACTTGCTTCAAAGATGGTGACCATCATAATTCTTTGCATTCATGAGACTTTGCCTTTGCAAGATGTCAAGTATTTCCTAACTTAATAAATATATTGAATGATTCATAGATTTTTCTCAGCTATCATGCTAGTCTTGCATGATATTTACCCAATATATCACAATAGTATAATATTTATCGATATTGAAATATATATTAATAAAGATAATGTACTGTATTATAAACTATTTGTTCAAAACAATCTTAATAATATTTTCAGACATTGTGATAAAAGCATTTGCCAAATGACATTATAATTAACTTTTACTGGATGCTACTTAAAATGTTTAAAATATGCAAAACTGCAAAAAACAAAATAATAATCACAGACAGATACTTTACTTCATTCCAATGACTTCAAGGATTTCAACTATGTAAACAGTACAGGCAAAACAGTACAAATAACAACAGAATACATCAAGTAAAACTTAAACAAATTCATGGCTATTCACAAAATGTGTGTTCTACTTGTAGTGCAGACAGAGTGATCACGTGCTTTTATTAACTTAGTATTCCAAAAACTGTCACAGGTTGTGGAACAGAAAAACAATCTTATTTACATTTTCAGGCTTGAATGATGCTCTGTCAAACCTCAGACATCAGCGCCTGAGGAGAAGCCTCTAATGTTCCGCCATGGTGGTTGGTTCACTTATTTCACAGTGTGAAGATCGGAGTATTACATTCTTATATACAGGTGCTGGTCATAAAATTAGAATATCATGACAAAGTTGATTTTTTTCAGTAATTCCATTCAAAAAGTGAAACTTGTATATTAGATTCATTCATTACACACAGACTGATGTATTTCAAATGTTTATTTCTTTTAAACCTTGGCGGTCTGATCCTCGGTTACAGAAGCTGGCTCTTGTCACCTCTCTGAAGGGGAAGGAGCCTGAGCTAGTGCGTGAGGTCGAGAGGTTCCGGCTAGATATAGTTGGAGTCACCTCGACGCACAGCTTGGACTCTGGAACCAATCTCCTTGAGAGGGGCTGGACTCTCTACCACTGTGGAGTTTCCCCCGGTGAGAGGCGCTGAGCGGGTGTGGGCATACTTATTGCCCCCCCCCGACTTGAAGCCTGTTCATTGGGTAGGCTCCCTCCACCTTAGGGTGGGGGGACGGGTGCTATCTGTTGTTTGTGCGTATGTGCCGAACAGCAGTTTGGAGTACCCACCCATTTTTGGTGTCCCGGGTTGGGGTGCTAGAGGGCATACCTTCTGGGGACTTCATCGTTCTGCTGGGAGACTTCAATGCTCATGTGGGCAATGACATTGAGACCTGGAAGATTGGGAGGAATGGCCCCCCCCGATCTGAACCCGAGCTGTGTTTTGTTATTGGACTTCTGTGCTCGTTGTCCATAACGAACACCATGTTCAAGCATAGGGGTGTTCATATGTGCACTTGACACCAGGACACCTTAGGCCTCAGTTTGATGAACGACACGACCACATGTCTTGGACACTCGGGTGAAGAGAGGGGCGGAGCTGTCAACTGATCACCACCTGGTGGTGAGTAGGCTTCAATAGTGTGGGAGGATGCCGGTCAGGCCTGGTAGGCCCAAACGTGTTGTGAGGGTCTGCTGGGAACGTCTGGCAGAGTCCCCTGTCAGAAGTAGCTTCAACTCCCACCTTTGGCAGAACTTTGACCACATCCCGAGGGAGGTAGGGGACATTGAGTCCAAATGGGCCATGTTCCTTACCTCTATTGTTGAGGCGGCTGACCGGAGCTGTGGCCGTAAGGTGGTCGGTGCCTGTTGTGGCAGCAATCCCTGAACCCGTTGGTGGACATTGGGATGCTGTCAAGCTGAAGAAGGAGTCCTACGGGACCTTTTTGTCCTGTGGGACTCTAGAGGCAGCTGATAGGTACCGGCAGGCCAAACGGAATGCGGCTTTGGTGGTTGCTAAGGCAAAAACTCTGGCGTGGGAGGAGTTTGGGGAGGCCATGGAGAACGACTTTCGGACGGCTTCAAGGATATTCTGGTCCACCATCCGGCGTCTCAGGAGGGGGAAGCAGTGCAGTGTCAACACTGTATATGGTGGGGATGGTGCACTGCTGAACTCGACTCAGGACGTTGTGGGTCGGTGGGGGGAGTACTTTGAAGACCTCTTCAATCCCACTAACATGCCTTCCAATGAGGAAGCAGAGCCTGGGGACTCGGAGGTGGGCTCCCCCATCTCTGGGACTGAGGTCACTGAGGTGGTCAAAAAACTCCTTGGTGGCAGGGCCCCGGGGGTGGATGAGATACGCCCGGAGTTCCTCAAGGCTCTGGATGTTGTAGGACTGTCTTGGTTGACACACCTCTGCAACATTGCATGGACATCAGGGATAATGCCTCTGGATTGGCAGACCGGGGTGGTGGTCCCCCTCTTTAAGAAGGGGGACCGGAGGGTGTGTTCCAACTACAGAGGGATCACACTCCTCAGCCTCCCTGGAAAAGTCTATTTGGGGGTCCTGGAGAGGAGGGTCCGTCGGATAGTCGAACTTCGGATTCAGGAAGAACAGTGGTTTTTGTCCTGGTCGTGGAACAGTGGACCAGCTCTACACCCTTAACAGGGTCCTGGAGGGTGCATGGGAGTTTGCCCAACCAGTCTACATGTGTTTTGTGGACTTGGAAAAGGCGTTCGACCGTGTCCCTCGGGGAATTCTGTGGCGGGTACTCTGAGAGTATGGGGTACTGGACCCCCTGATAAGGACTGTTCGGTCCCTGTACAATCTGTGTCAGAGCTTGGTCCGCATTGCTGGCAGTAACCCATTTCCAGTGAGAGTTGGACTCCGCCAGGGCTGCCGTTTGTCACCAATTCTGTTCATAACTTTTATGGACAGAATTTCTAGGCGCAACCAGGGTGTTGAGGGGGTCCGGTTTGGTGGACTCGAGATTGGGTCACTGCTTTTTGCAGATGATGTTGTCCTGTTTGCTTCATCAGGCTGTGATCTTCAGCTCTCTCTGGATTGGTTCGTAGCTGAGTGTGAATTGGCTGGGATGGGAATCAGCACCTCCAAATCCGAGACCATGGTCCTCAGCCGAAAAAGGGTGGAATGCCCTCTCAGGGTTGGGAGCAAGATCCTGCCCCAAGTGGAGGAGTTCAAGTATCTCGGGATCTTGTTCAAGGGTGAAGGAAGAATGGAGTGTGAGATCGACAGGCAGATCGGTGCGGCATCCGCAGTGATGCGGGCTCTGCATCTGTCTGTCGTGGTGAAAAAGGAGCTGAGCCGCAAGGCAAAGCTCTCAATTTACCAGTCGATCTATGTTCCTACCCTCACCTATGGTCATGAGCTATGGGTAGTGACCGAAATAATGAGATCGCGAATACAAGCGGCTGAAATGAGTTTCCTCCGCAGGGTGTCTGGGCTTTCCCTTAAAGATAGGGTGAGAAGCTCAGTCATCCAGGAGGGGCTCAGAGTAGAGCCGCTGCTCCACCGCATTGAGAGGAGTCAGATGAGGTGGCTCGGGCATCTGATCAGGATGCCTCCTAGACGCCTCCTTGGTGAGGTGTTCCGGGCACGTCCAACCGGGAGGAGGCCCCAGGGAAGACCCAGGACATGCTGGAGGGATCATGTCTCTCAGATGGCCTGGGAACGCCTTGGGATTCTCCTGGAAGAACTAGAAGAAGTGGCCGGGGAGAGGGAAGTCTGGACATCTCTGCTCAAGCTGCTGCTCCCGCGACCCGATCGCGGATAAGCGGCAGAGGATGGATGGATGGATGGATGAATGGAGGAGTGGAGGCGGAAGAAGAAAGGAAAGACAGAGAAATTAAGAGAGAAGAAGGGACAAAGCCTTATATTGGGAAGGGCTGTTTTTTGTGTGCTGTAAAGGCAAGAAAGAAAATAAAAATATCTGTGTGCTTCGGACTTGTGTTACTGTGCTTCTCTGTGTTGGGGTGTGTTCTATAAATGTCTCCAGAGCTGGAAGCTGTATCTCGATCATCATCTGCACTCTCGACACAACCGAGATAGAGCTTTCTGATCAGCTGCTGTATAGCTGTGATACCACACTTAGATACAATGGGTTAAAATACGCTGAGTGGTTGCCTAAGAGTAACAACACTAAAGCAGCTATGGTATTTGGAATAACTTGGCCATTCTGTGCACCATTATATTGTTACAGGTTGATTCTAATCAGGTGCTTTAAATTTATAAACGATATATGGTTAATTTCAGTGTGAATCTAAAAGAGGAATGGAAACCACACAGGAACAGCAGCACTGCTTTGACATTGGATGCGGCCAGTTTGCAAAACCAAACAAAAACGTGTAAGCAAGGGGTTGCTGCCATGACAATGTACTTGGCTTTATGCCAAGTTTAGTTTTTATACATCACGTTGTGAATGTGGAAACAGGCATACACAACATTTTTGTGCATACGCGCCATTTGTACGTGAGGCCCCAGATGTGTGTCAAGAGACGTAATTCTGACTGTTCTCTTATTAGTCAAGTTTTTTCTTGTTGTTTTGCAAGTTTGCTGAAGGTCTGAGGAAGTGTTGTTGCTGTTTGTTATTATACTTCCACATTTCCTGAACTCTTATAAAAGCTACAGTTCCAGTGCACTATCTATCTATCTATCTATCTATCTATCTATCTATCTATCTATCTATCTATCTATCTATCTATCTATCTATCTATCTATCTATCTATCTATCTATCTATCTATCTATCTATCTATCTATCTATCTATCTATCTATCTATCTATCTATCTACCTACCTACCTACCTACCTACCTACCTACCTACCTACCTACCTACCTACCTGCAATTTTGATAAGTCTGGTGTACAGACATTCCAGTTGCTAATATCTTCCTATCTCCTCTTCAACCTTTTCCTTTTGTTTACAACATATGTCCATCCTTAATACATATGAAGTTTAATTATCTCCAGCTATTTCAATTCATCCTCTATAATTACTCATTTTCCCTTTCGCCAACTCAGTAACCAGTGTCAACCTACACAGTTTATCATGTAAGGTGGCTGGCCACAATTTACCAATTGAGTCTGTGTGGCTAAGGGACCTGTTTTGTTACTTTAACAACCTCATTAATAAAATTTTTCTTGGGTGTCCAAAAATCCAAATTTTCAACACATTCAATTCTAATTCATCCATCATTACACATTGCACTTTGGAAACATAATATTAAGGATTTGATCCTTGGCACCAATTGTCATGTTTTTCTTCTTCAATAAGCACCCCCTAACCTCTCCTCTTTGGAAAGTTAAGTCTGAAATATCTGATTTTTGTGGTCTTGCATCTTTCCATTATTATTCTTTTTCTTCATTCTTTATTCACTTCATCCTTTCATTTTCCAGCATATGCTTTTGACATTAGTGACAATTACTTGGTTTGTACATTGTCAAACTGACACAAAGTATAACAGTCACTTTGTTTAGGTTTAGGTTTCTCATTGGTGTCTGCCACTTTCTTAAACTTTAGTTTAGAACTGCTTCCATGTTTCTTCTGATTTTGTGGTGTCCATGCCCTGCTTCTGTCTTAGAGTCTGGCAATGCTGTTTCTGTGGTGGGGGTTAATATTTTTCCTGTTGATTATGACACATTTGTTTTCTTTCTTTAATACTTTTTGTTTACTTGATATCTTTAATAAGGGTTTGAACAAAAAAGTATGCATAAAGGTTCAATCATGTTAACATCTTTTGTCTATGTTTCTTCAATAGGAAAATCCCTATACATTCACAGACTTTTTGAAAAACTACAGGAGAAAAAAAATGGAGCTGATTTGAAATGTATTAGACTGACTGAACCAAAAGTTAATGAAGACACAATAGTTCAGTCCTTATTGTCTGTGTTAAGTGCCTCCTCTAAGAAGAAACCAACGATTTTCCATTTTGATGTCACTTCTTCAGTGAGTAATCCTTAGCTGCCTTATGTAATCTAATGCATGTTTGTTTTGTGTTTCCCATGACTGAAAACCTATAAGAGTTCAAGCTGAGATCTGTTTTAAGGTAAATTTCCACTACTATATCAAAATGAATTTACCAGTTGCTAAGTACTCTCATGCACACATGCATGGCTGGCTTTTTGGAGTTACAAATCAACCTATTTACATGCCATTGAAGTTATTTTCTTAAAAATAATTTAAAACTAATGAAGTTTGTTTTTAGGTAAGGAAGTTAAACTTGCTATTCATGACATTGAAGATTGGCAATGTTGATTAGCATATACAAGGAATTTCAAAATGCTCTGTACATGTGACTCTTGGAGTGGTGGCTCTGGACTAAAGGATTGGGGCTGGTAACTGGAAGGATGCTAGTTCGAATCTGGGTAGTGACGGAATGCTACTCCGTTGGGCCCTTGAGCAAGGCCCTTAACCTGCAATTGCTCCAGGGATGCTGTACAAATAGCTGACCCTGCACTTTGACTCAAGAAAAAAAAAATTCTCCGGAGAGTAAGTCGGAGAATGTGAAAACTGACAAATTCCTAATACAAGAAATTGTATATGGTGATTAAAAGTCACTAAAATCAAAAATCACTAAAGAATCTTTAGATTACTATTACTTTTTTTAACAAGGTAACTATTAATAATATAAGTAGAAGTGAGACAGATTCAGGCATCTCTTGGCATCCTTGGTTATTTTGTACATTCTGTTTATCACTTTTTATTCTGTTACTATCAGTTAATTCCCTACTATTTCTACTGCAAGTAAAGCCTTTAACTAGGACTATGCATTAGGAACATTAAAAATAAAAATGACAGTTTGGTCAAATGTATTTTTCTGAACTGATTGAGCTGATTCCACCATTAACACTAGAATCCCTGAAGCCTACAAAAAACCTTGTAATCCTGGACCACCTTAAATTCCTTTGCACCTCTCCATTAGCGTCTTTTGTTTTGCAAATGTGTCAATCAGCAAAAGCAGCAAGCAGCCTGCTACCCCATCCCCCCACTGACGCAGCTCAACTTGGACAAAAAGTTCTCACGTTCAAGTCTGTTTATCTGGGTGTGAGGTGCCTAGAGTTGTATAGTAAATAATATATTGTTATTTGGAATACATGCATTTCATGTGTGTTCCGTGTCTACAATGATCTGGGTAAATGTAGGATGACAGGAAACACATACCTAACATAGAAACTTTTTTCATGTTATAGTACTAATGACAAAATTTTGACACAAAGTGTATAATCTGTGAAGACTGAAATCCAAATTTCAAATGCACACTTTCATTAAAGGTACAAGTATAACAAAACAATTGTGCTTTTATTCAAGAATATATCCGAAAGAAAAAGAAATTGGGTTAGGGTACAACACTGACACGACTGCTTGGGTGGTGCAGCGCTAAGAACTGCTGACTCACAATCAAGAGGTTGCACGTTCGATTCCAGCCACTTCCTAGATTTACCATTTTGAGTAGTGAGCTGCTCTTATTGTTACTATTATAGAATAAAAACATACATTTGATTTGAGTCTGTAACAGTCAGTGTAAATTTATGGTACTTGTAAAGGTTAGTGTTTTTTTATATTCAGTTTTATTCTCTCTGTTATGTTCACACTACCACCAATCTGACATTGCTGTTTTCAAATAAAGACTTGCTATAACAGAGGTGAACTCAGATGAAGATGAGGGTTCTACATTGGTGAAAGAGAATAGAAGCCCTCCCTGCCAGAAACATCCACTCCAATCTCAGTACATCTCATTCTCCAAAGGTAGAGACCACAGGTTTGCTGTCTTTTGCTCTTGGTTAACAAGTGCACCATTATGTTTAAATCCTCACTCCTACTCTGACCTCTGCCTTTATGAGGGGTTGAATTGGTTTAGAAATTTTCATACTAAGTGAACAATCTATCTGTTTCCATCCACTTTTAAGCACATTTTACTCATGGTTGTCTGTAGACGTATGTATTATATGTCTTGCTCTGCGAGACTACTAATCCTAGGTATTTATCCTAGGTATTCATCCTGATGTCATCCTTGCATTTGAAAGAGAAGTGTCTGAGAGTTTTCATGTTCTGTGGTTTGAACATTAATTAAAAAATACATTTTGCTCCTAAGACATTGTGTTTTGGTTCCAGCTAGGGAACTGTGTGGGAATTGTTAAAGCTTTTTTAAAATTAGAAGAGTTTTTGGCTTTTTTTTTTTTGCCCACACAGGAGTGTTTGGGAGAGTGTTTGGAAAAGCTTCTTGTTATATGTACATGTTTTTGTTATTTGAGTTCAAACTAACATCTGTAAGGAAGAGCAGCAAGCAGCAGTAGCTGACACCTGCATTTCTGTAAGTAAAGAACCGGCATTGTATCGACAACTAGTTACATGTAACAGAAGTGGGAAAAAAAGACAGTGGCTGACTTCAAAGTGGTAAAGAGAAGGGCTCTGTGATATGTTTTCAGTAAGCAAGTTTTTCTTATTAAGAAGGAAAAAGTGTGTAAAACAATTTTTACTAGTTTGAACAGTTCTTAGCAGTTGGAAAGTAAAGCAATTAAGAGGATAACAGCATAAGCAGTGGCTTAGCTAACTGAGGTGAGCCCCTCCTGTCTAGTATAATTGTTAGTAATTTCTAGATCCTAGGGGCTGGTGATGAACAAACCGGCTCTCTAAATGGAATTTGTAATAACTTTTTAAATTGCTTTATTACAGCAGCTGTAAGTTAGCAAAAATAAAATAAATTGTGGAAATGGAATGTGGGAGTTGTGGGTAGTAGTAGTACATAAATTTATGTAAGATGTGGACCCACTTACTTTTCCAAGACAACTTTGTGAAGGAAGATGATTAAAATGTAAGGTAAGCTAGAAAGTAGAAAGTGTTCTGTGCTATAAAATGAAGCAATTTCAGTTAGTAACAAATCAAAATGACAACACCGGCTGACAGGATACTACTACACCAAGGACCTGTTTTACACAAGTTCTGAGAAAATGGACATTACAAACTCAGGTGTCAATGGTTCCAAGAAATTTGCCTTGTCAGTAGGAAATTGCCTGGTCATATATATTGCTTGTTTGTCTTTAGTAGTTTCTCCATTTTTAACAGTTTCAGCAGATTGCACCTGATCTGGAGCCATTGTATCATTATTCCAGACTTGGTAGTTGCAACCATTTCACTCACTGCATTGTCTGCATAACCTGCTTGTGGCCTTTGAGATGATTTACCAGCATTAGCATTCTCAGTTCCTACCGCTGGCCCTTGCTCAGTTTTGAGAAAGATAGAAATCTTGGTAAGCTTAACACTTTTCAATTTCTGTTGCAGGCGTGCCTTACATTTAGCAGCACCACTCTTATAATGTTTGCCGGATCTGCTGCTACTGGCTGACATGTTGTCATATGGCAAGAGTATAAAAAGCATCAAATTGTTCAAATATTCAGGGTTTGCCGACTAACAGGGGACTATAACTTAACAAAAGAAATGCTATGATTTGCCATTTGCGACAGGGTTCCCCAACTTCAGTCATGGAGGGCAGTGGCTGCAGGTTTTCATTCTAACTCTTTTCTTAATTAGTGAACTGTTTTTGCTGCCATTTAACTTCTTTTGAATTCATTTTAATTGACTTGCTCTTGAAGACTCAAACCCCTTAATTGTTCCTTTTCCCTTAGAATCCAAACAATCATGAGATACAAAATGAGTCAAAACATGACCAGCAAACTGTGTCCATCATACAATACTGCAAATAAAGAATGCTGTCAAAAGGCTGCCAATTTGGGAGTGTGCAGTTCTCTGTAAGGCGAACTAAGCTGTGTTGTCTCCGATTATACTCTGAGCCTCCGAACTCCCAAAGTCTAAATTTGTGTAAATTGTAGGCATGCCAAATACGTAATATCATTGTAGATTGGACTGGACTTGCCTGGTGATGGTGCAAACATGCAACTGAAACAGTTGACACAATGGACTGTGCAAGTGATTTAAGCTATTAAATTTTTTTTAAAAATCTGTACGGCCGCAAGTGGGCCCCCTAAGCTCATAGGCCCTTGTGTTTTGAACAATCTGCACAATCCATTGCTACACTATAGAGCATACATAGGAATACAAATGGTGTGAGTAGAGAGCCTTTAAGTAAAGAATAAGGAGCACAAAGAAAGGAGAACAGACAAAGAAAAATAAAGTTAACCTCATAGAAGGACAAACAGAAGGCAGTCAAGGGGGGAGAATATTACAGGAGCTTAAGAGGTCAGAAAGTGAAAAATCACTGTAGCAGTTCTTTAATCTAATTTTTTGCTTAATTTTTAAAAAAATTTGCAATTTAAGTTAAATCACTAAATTTTAATAAAAACTAACGGTTGAGTAGTTTTAGTAATCCAAAATCAAATTGAATAATATAGCAGAGAATTGGCAGACATGACCCAGGTGTCTTTTAGTGAGACAGCTTGTACTCCTAAGGTGGTGTGGTAGGAGACTCCAGACCAGACAGTTAGAGAAAGGTGGGTCACAGTTGCAAAGTGCAAGGTAACAGGTGCACACTGTCCATGGTTATGAAGCGCAAAATTGGAAGTGTCAAACTGTTTTCAGGTCCTGAACAGTGTCTGTGAAGATTCTGAGGTGGTAGACAGGCATGAGGAGCTCCAAAGGGCCACCTCAAAACCAATTCCCAGAAAGAGAAGTAGTGATAGTTGGGGACTCAGTCGTTAGGGGGATTAAAGCACAGGTTTGCTCCAGAGATGGAGAGTCTTGTATGGTGTGTTGCCTTCTGGGTGCACTGGTGGAAGACCTCCCTGGAAGGGCTGATAGACTCTTGGCCAGAGCAGGGGTGGATCCAATTGTTATTGTCCACATCGGAACAAATGACATACAGTACATAAGTGTAGTCTGTCAGTACTGCGACCCAAGTTTAAAGAGCTACATGCTAAGCTGAGGTAGTCTTCTTCGAAGTTTTGCCTGTGCTATGTGCCAGTCACGGTAAGATTAGAAAACATGGCTCAAATTTTGATGTAGGTTCATGGGGCATTAGAACTCTTTTTTGAACAGATGGGACCCGTTCCACTGTGATGGGTTACATCAGAACCGGAGGTACGCCAGTGTTTTAGAGAGGCATATGAGTAGGTTAGTCAAGGATTGTTTAAACTAGGGTATGGGTGTACTGGGACTTTAGGACTGGCCAGGTTTAGAACTGTACATGAAGGAACAAACAATAGTATAAAAATAAAAATGCATGGTAATGTAAATTCTAACCCAATGTTTAAATCCAAAAGTAAAATGAGTAAAACATTAAAAATAGCTTGACATAATGCTAGATGTATTAAAAATTAAAACTAGTGAATTGGAGCTATCTGTAGCACTGTATAATTATGATATTATAGGAATAATAGAAACCTGGCTAAATGAGTATTACATAGAGGGATACACATGTTTAAGGAAGGAAAGAATGAACAGAAAAGGAGGTGGGATTGCTGTTTATATCAAAAGTCCTTTTCAATTGAGGACATCTGTCTTCATCTGGAAAGCATTAGGGAAAGAGGCCTTATTTTAGGAGTGTGTTTTAGACTGCCAAATGCAGACAGTAATTTTAATGCACATCTTCTTAGTAATATTAAAACGGCTAGCTTACATGGGGATATTATAGTCATGGGGGACTTTAACTACCCATATATTAACTGGGATAACCTTGCAAATAGCAGAGCACAATAGCAGGACTTTTTAGAAGTAATCAGCGACTGTTTTTTAACACAGTATGTTAAAGCACCAATGCGGGGGGAAACCTGTCTAGGTTTAGTATTTTGTAATAATCAAGATAGACTTGAAGGTGTAGAGGTGATTGAACTACTAGAGTCAAGTGACCATAATATAATATAGTTCTTAATGATGCAAAGACTAAAACTGTTCAGTTTAACTTTGCCAGAGCAAATTTTGAGCAGATGGAGCAAATTCTAAGGAGGATAGACTAGGATAAGCTTTTAAGTGTGGAGATGGATGAGGAGCAATGGAACAGGTTTAAAAACTTTTAGCTATAATGCAGGACAGGTACATACCTAAATTTGGAATTAATAGGAAATTAAAAAAAACTCTGCAGTGGGTTAATATAAAGTTGAAAAAGAAGCTGCAGAGGATAAAACAACTCTATAAGGTTTTTAAGATTAATAACTCCAATGTGAATTGTAGGGTGTATGAGAACACGCGGGCAACCGCTGAGGATATTAGGGAGGCTAAAAGCCAGTAGAGAGGAATATAGCAGATAAGGCAAAAGAGGACTCAACGAGATTCTTTCAATATTTTTACTAGTAAAAGAATGGTGAAGGACGAAGTGAAATGCATTAGGAATAGTAAAGATGAATTAATAAATATAGATCGTGAAATAGCAGATGCTCTAAACTCAGATTTTTCTGCGGTCTTCACATGTGAAGAAATATATAACCTCCCAACAGTAAAAGGGACTATTAGGTACTAAGCTAGGCTATTAAGGTACTGAGTGATTTAGAATTATAGAGGGTGAAGTACTACTTAGATTAAAAAGGCTAATATTAAACAAAACACTAGAACCAGATAATATTTATCTTTGTGTTCTTAAGGAGGTTAGCGAGTACATATATAAATCCTTGTCACATATTTTTAGGAAGTCACTGTGCACTGGAGAAATTCAGAGGGACTGGAAAATGGCAAATATTATCCCATTATATAAAAAGGGTGACCAGGCAGATGTAAGCAACTATAGGCCAGTAAGCTTAACATACATCACAGGTAAATTAATGGAAGGAATTGCAATATTAAGGAAAAGTGGCAACACATAGCAAGAACAGGAGTTTTACTGAACAGTCAGCAAGAGTTCAGCAGAGAGAGATCATGTTTTACCAACATGCTGAAATTCTATGAGGAAGCATCAAACGGATGTGATCAAAGTGGAACATATATTATTTATCTTGACTTTCAAAAAGGTGCCACATGAGAGGTTGGGCATCAAACTAAAAGAAGTGGGTGTTATTTTAGATGGGTTCAAAACAGACTTAGACACATGAAACAGAAGTTTATGGTGTGAGGAACCAACCCTATCAGAACTGGATAACTTTAAGAGTGGTGTCCACAGGGGTCAGTTCTAGGGATGCTGCTATTTTTAATATATATAAATGAATATATAAATGATTTAGATAGAAATTTAAGTACATTTACATACATTTACTTATTTGGCTGTCGCCTTTATCCAAGGCAATTTACAACATTTACAATACAATTGGTTCAATTTCTTTTGGTTTTCCATTTGGAGCACAGGCTAGTCAAGTGACTTGCTTATGGTTACACATTGTCAGTAGCAGGACTTGAGCCTACAGCTCAAGGTTTTGAAAACCTTAACCACTACACCACACTGCTGGTAATGTTAGCAGATGATACCAAGCTAGAAGGATTGGCAGATAATCTAGATCCGTTGATGCATTACAGAGGGATTTGGACAGCATAGAAGCTTGAGCATATTTGTGGCAGATTAAATTTAATACAAGTAAATGTAAAGTATTACATGTAGGAAGTAAAAAGGTTAGGTTTGACTATGCTATGGAAGGTCCAAAAATCAAAGGTACACATTATGAGAAGGACTTAGGAGTCATAGTGGACTTGATACTTTCATCAATTGCCAGTGTTTAGAAGCCATTAAGAAGGCTAACAGAATGTTAGGTTATATAGCAGATATGTGGAGTACAAGTCCAAGGAGGTTCTGCTCAAGCTTTATAATGCACTGGTGAGGTCTCATCTGAATTACTGTGTACAGCTTTGGTTTCCAGGTTACAAAAAGGACATAGCAGCACTGGAAAACATCCAGAGAAGAGTGACTAGGCTGATTCCAGGGTTATAGGGGATGCATTTTGTGGAAAGATTTAAAGAGCTGAGCCTTTTCAGCTTAAGCAAAAGAATATTAAGAGGTGACGTGATTGAAGTGTTTAAAATTGTGAAGGGAATTAGTACAGCGGATTGAGACTGTTATTTTAAAATGAGTTCATCAAGAACATCGGGACACAGTTGGGAACTTGTTAAGGGTATATTTTGCGCAAACATTAGGAAATTTTTCATTAAACAGAGAACAATAGACACATACAATAAGCTACCAAGTATTGTGGTAGACAGTAGGACTTTAGGATCTTTCAAAACTAGACTTGATGTTATTTAAGAAGAATTAAGTGGATTGGACTGGTGAGCTTTGTTGGACTGAATGTTCTATGGCTGAAAAATCTCCTAAAAAGACCTTTGTTAAATATATAAATGTGTTGTGTGTGTGGAGGACTTTATATGTGGTAAAAATGAACAACCTTTTGCAAAGGAAACAAAATCACTGGGCTAGTGGTAAACATGCACGATGCACTTCTGTCGGGTGTAAGTGTTTTTTGTCATTGTCAATTATGGCAATACTGCTGCAGTCAATGTGAGGTTGAAAGAAATGACAGCGCTGCCCATGAAAAGATGAACTGTAAAATATGCATTATAAATAATGTTGAAACTGGGGCCCTGTCCAGGTATCGTTCCTGCCTCTTGCCCACTGATTGCTGGAATAGGATCCAGCTGCCCAGCATCCCTGCCATTTATGAAGCAGGGTAAGGTAATGGATGGATGGATGAGTGCCTAATGCTAGACAAACACGAACTTTGCTGATTGTAGGTGGCATGAGAACGAGGACAGAGGAGAGCTGTGCTGGACAGGAGCAACCAGCTGGAAGTTGACTGCTGTGTCTGTAAGAGGAGATTGTTGTTGGGATGCACTCCAGGGGACAGAAACCTGAGGGATAAAATCCCCGGGCACATGGAGAGGCTGACCAAACACCAGTTCAGTGGATGAGACCTGTAGATCCTCTTCCAGAGCTGTATGTAGCCTCAACAGCACCCATGGCAGACAGTTGACCCAGCTGTCATTGGCAAGAGAGACCTTGAGGGCTGACCTGTGAAATTACTCACAAAGGCCGTTTGCTTGGGGGTGGCCCAGAGCTGTGAAGTGAATTGTGCACCATGGTCGGAAGTGATGTGGGAGGGAGTGCCAAATTGTGCTGATAAAAGCCCTTGCTACTCCTGCTGCAATCATGGCTGTCAAAGGAACAGTTTCAGGCCACCTGGTAGAACTGTCAACAACAGTGAGCAGGTATGTGACAACCATGTGGAGGAGGAAGGGGGCCTACCAGATCCACGTGAACATGGTCGAATTGTTGAGCAAGCACTGGGAATGGTATCAATGGGGCTTTAACATGGTGATATATTATAGCCTTCTGGCATGCAACACAATTGCTGTCAAGCTCCAAACATGTTTCTTGAGGCCCCATCAAACAAATTTGTTCGCCACCAAACACTGGGATGTTGTTTGCCCTACAGTGTCAAAAATATGCCATCTCCAGTTGCTGGGAACAAATGGGCATGGATAACCTGTGTTGGTGTCACACAGGAGCTTAGCAGCACTACTGTCCAACAGCACCTCTGACAACTGCAAGCTGATTTCTGCCGAGTGAAGAGCCTGGACCTTTGGGTCCTTAGCTTGGTCAGATGCCTAGCAAAGGTAACATGTGGTCCATCAACATGGAGAGTTTTGCATCTCTGAGGCCCGGCAATGACAGTAGTCGCCACACCTGTTCTGACTCTGTGAGGCCATGTCTCTAAAACATATGCCTTTAAGGTTACATACTTGATTGTGTACGGGGGATTTTCCAGCAGACTCACTACCCTGGATGCTGTGGAGCCGCTGAGAGCTGCAACGACGTAGTAGTACCACGTGTCATCTACAGTAATGTCTTGCAGCATGAACTGTGCCTCCACTTGGGCAAACCATGCCGCAACTTGCTGTTCCCAAAACTCTGGTAACTTTAATGCCACTGCGTTGGCAGGAATGTTTCCCATAGCTCTGGAATCGTCCAAGAACATCGGGGTCACGACTATAGTGCTCTGCGAGGGAAAAAAAACTTGCCAGACAATGTTTTCTTGATGCAGTCAAAAGCTACTGAACTTTATTATTCAACATGCTTAAACTATATACATAATTGTTGCCTCTCCACTCATCACCCTGCCTTCTCCCATACTGTAGTGGGTGTGAATTGTGCCCTTACAAAGGTGCAGTGCCTCCTGCCTCTACAAGACTTCTCCAATATACAGTCTGCATGTTGGGCAAAGAGCAAGCAGTCATAAAGGTCAACTTTAATTGCATAGCTTTAGGACAAGACTGAAGTATGCTAGGTTAGAAGAAATAATTTTGGAGGAAAATGAGTGGCAACAAAAGAAGGTTCTGAAACGTTAGATTTGTTACTTATAGAAATAGTGTTCAGTTATGCTTGAAAATTCCTTGCCATTATTGCAGCTCTAGGCAACATGACAAACATTCCCAGCATGTGAAATAGCATTACATTCCATTCATCTGTAAAGCCAAGACTACATTCTGATTGCTTTCCCAGTTTTAATTGAAATTTTAGAAGTTTAAAAGTTTTAGAACCTGTAATGGTAAATGGGTATACAGGTTTACCAAAAACTGAAAAATTTGTAATTTTCAGAGCTATAAAAGGGCTTTTTTTTCAAGGCACAGGTAATGGGTTAACAACTTACAGCTCTCCTGCAACAATGAAAGTCAATTAAACCTTAAACATTGCAGCAAACAGTTCCTACAGGCATTCCAATTTTTGTTGATTACTACAAACTCTTTATCTGAAGCATTATTTGGAAAATACTGCAATGGAGGGAGTAGTATATTGGTATCATAATGACATGAGAAAGCAATTAACAAAGGAAGTCGGAGAGACCATTATAACCCATAAAATTGTAGGTCTTTCCTTTAGATAAATGGCAAAGAAAGTCAAGGTGTCAGTGAGTACAGTTTCCTATTGAAACTGGAGTTACCTCTAACTGGAACGGGCCTGGCAGCCCCAAAGCCACAACAGAATCTGAAGCAGGTTTCTGAATCAATAGCTTGCATGACAGGTGCCTCACAGGACAATAGCTTCAAGCACAACTCAGCAGTGGTTGAAGTAAGCAAATTCAACTATGAAGAGAAGGCTTTGAGCTGTAGGTTTGAAATGTTAATTAGCAGTAAGAAAGCTATTGATAACATTGCAAAATAACAAAAAGAGGCTTCCCTGGGCCAGGAATTTCCACCAGTGGTCAGCTAAAGACTGGAACAAGGTAATTTACACTGGTGAGTAAAACTTTGATGTCTTCAGTTTATCACACAGGGTTTTTGTATGCCATCAAGAAAGTGAAAAGATTGGTTCCTCAGTGTATGACACTAGCTGCCAAACATGGATAAGGAAGCTTGATGGTTAGGGTGTGATTTGGGTCTGCCAGACCTGTTCCTCTAAGAGCATTGGCATTATGAAGTATGCTTAAAAATGACCTGAACTATCGACATAATTATTTCCTTTTAACAGTGTGTTTATGGCCAAGCAAGTTAAAATGTACAGTTGATTTGTATTTGGTAGTCCATCTGAATTTGCATTTGAACTGTGCCAGTTTAGATATAGCGTACATGATTTTAACTATGGAGAGAGAACAGTCGAGTTAAAAGGTTAACTTTTGAGAAACCACTATCTTGGCATAGATTAATAGAGTGTTTTATGATTTTTTTAATCTCGTTTACATTTTATAAGATAATCTAAACATCTCTGCAGTGGGTTGGTGCCCTGCCCGAGACTGGTTCCTGCCTTGTGTCCTGTGTTGGCTGGGATTGGCTCCAGCAGTCCCCCGTGATCCTGTGTTCAGATTCAATGGGTTGGAAAATGGATGGATATAAACATCTTAATGAATATAATAGTTAGACACCATAAACATTTTGCTCAGTATTATTTAAATAGAAGAGCAGTCATAGATAACAATTTCGCATTGAAAGCTCTTGTTTGGTTTAAAACAATGACTTGCAGGTATCCAGATGTCTGTTTTAGTATAATGTGCTAAAATCGTCATAATTTTAGCACATTAGTGAATATAAAACACCCTCTTAATACACAAATACTGTAATATGAATATATAACAGGTTTACAACTTTATCAGTAGAACTTATTTTTGTCTACTAGTCATACTACATATTTCACTAAATTGCTAAGTGAAAAGAAGTTAACACGATCTGTGTAGGGTACAAAGTTAAACATGATTTTTATTGTATTTAATACCTTTGGAAAAAAATAAAAGCAGTGAATGTGATATTGTGATAGAAAGCAAACATATTAATTAAAGAAAGAGACACTGCTTTCACCATGGAAGAACTCAACACCTGTATTAAGAACTTGAAAAACGGTAAAGCAGCTGGGATGGATGACATTTGCTCAGAACAAATAAAACACTTTTGACTAAGGACAAAAGAGTTGATACTAGATTTGTTCAAGAAATGCCCTGCTTCATACAATATCCCAAAGCTTTGGTGTCAGGCATGTATCATTGCCTTGCTAAAACCAAAAAAGACTAATATCACTCCTCTGCCACCTCTACAAAGTTTATGAATACCTCATCCTCAACCACCTTTCTCCTCTGATTGTAGAACAACTAATACCAGAGCATGCCGGCTTCCATCCAGGTAAGTCCCTCACAGGACAGATATTTAACCTTACCCAGCATATAGAAAATGGTTTTGAAAAAGAAATAATCACAGGAGCAGTATTTGTAGACTTCTCAGCTGCATATTACACTCTGAATCATAAGATGCACCTCTGAAATATCTACTATACGACACACGACTTTCACCTAGTGCAAGTCATCCAATCGCTACTAGAAAATAGGCAATTCTACATAGAACTCTGCAAGAAGAAGGAATGTTCTCCCGCAGGGTAGTGTGCTGCCACCAACCCTCTTCAACATCTACACCATACCAAATGCAGGAGTTTCTTATATGCTGATGATCTTTGCATAACAGCACAGGAGAAAGATTTCACTACCATCGAGAATGTCCTTATATCTGCTCTGGCGAATCTCTCAATCTCCTACAGTAAGAACTATCTGAGAGCAAATCCTACCAAAACACAGACAACTGCTTTCCATCTGCGCCACCATGAAGCAAACAAGAAACTACAAACCCTACATATCTCTGAGTCACCCTTGACCAGACCTTGACCTATATACTGTAGTTCATGTGGAAAAGACAAAAGGGAAAGTTAGCGCTCGTAACAACATCCTCAGAAAACTAACCAACACCAGATGGTATGCCGACCCTATAACCTTGCGGTCCACTGCATTTGCACTCCGTTACACCACAGCAGAATATGCTTGCCCAGTTTGGGAGCGGTCATCACATGCCAAAAAACTTGATCCTGCGCTCAATGAGAACTGTTGCTACATCACAGGATGCCTAAAACTGACACCCATCAACGCCCTCTACATTGCTCCCCCAGACATAAAAAGAAATGTAGCGAGTAAACAGGAGAAACTAAAGCAACTAGAAGACCCCAGACACCCACTGTCCAGCCATATCAATGTTGCCAAATGCCTCAAATCTCGTAAAAGCTTAATGCTCGAGAGACCTCTAGACTCAACAGCAACAAGGTTGGACTTATTGCACAAACACATCAGAAACATCAACACAAACAGCAGCATTAGCACAGAAGTGAGAAAACATCTACCTGCTGGCGGTGACCTAGACTGGCCATCATGGAAAAGCTTTAAAAGTCAACATGACCGAGTTGGGATACCAGACCATGGAACACCTCCTGACCTGCCAATTCCTGGATGAACCATGCACCATGGAGGACCTCACCATGGCCGGTGACACAGCTCGCAATTGCAATGGCATATGAAACTTTTGGTTTTAAGGACTCGAGAAGTGCAGGAGACATTCTTCTTGCAGATGGCTTCTGGCTTCTAGAAGGTCCCTCACCATTATAAATTATAAATACTCACACATTTTGAAGTTTGCCAGGTATAAGTAACTATTATCTGACCTTATGGACTGTGCTCTTCTAAGACCAAAATAGCATCTTCTTTCCTATCTGTGAACTCTGATCACTCATGGCCTCTGCCTGAAAGTGATTGGTCAGGCCTGAGACTATAGATCAGGCCTTCTTTAATCACTCAAGATCCCTGCCCAAAGGATTATTATTAGTTATTTTTCAATTCTGGTTACAAAAGACCATTAAAAAACTCTTTGTTTTAGGTAATCATAGTTGTGAAAACCTACTAGATGTAACACAAAAAACAAACAGAAAAATACTAAATTAACCTATGTGACAGTATGGGTGTGTGCATAAGTGTGCATTCAGATGGATTACTGACCAATCCAGGACTGGCTCCAGCCTTGTGTCTCATGCTGCTGGGAAAGGCTCAGGGTTGCATCATCCTTGATTTGGATTAAAAGGGTTAAAATATTATGTTATGCTACTTCTGTAAGATATAATGAGTGCAGATATTGTAATTGTGCACTACGTGAAAGAACAAGAATTGCAAAGGATCAATAAAATGTAGACTATGGACTCATGACCATTATTTAAAATTTTCATCATAATTCATCATATTTGTGTGAAACCAACACAATCAAATATGTCTGTGGCCTTTCTGTCTGTGCCAGTCTGTACAGATGTCTTAACCTGCATTGAAGTGCCCTTTCAATCAGCTTGAATAGAACTCTCTGTTGCCATCTGTTAGGTTCAGATGATTCTATAGTAAAAGTAGAGCCAAATTTTCCTCAGTTATTTTTCTTTGCTGTTTTACTTTTTGCATTCTACACATTTATCTTATTTAATGTTCTAATAAACTTGCACTTTGCATGGCTTTTATTTGAGTTATATACTTGAATAGGATATAACACCATTAATTTAAGGACATCCTTTATTTGTAGAGTAAGTGGGTGCCAATGCCCTGTCCAGCAGCATCATGGGCAAGGCAGGAACCAATAATAGGACTGATTTCCATATTTAATCCTGAAAAGCCAGTTTTCTTGTAGCCAGGTAATGACGAAGCAAGGATGTAAATCCAGTCTCCTAGAGATGATGTCACGAACCACCCTACAGCCATACAAAACTAAGTGACTGCCTTAATTTAGTAAGAAGTAACACATTCTTTAAAAGGTATGACAGGATCCAAACATAACCTGTATTTTTAAATAATAAGTTAATTCTGCTTTAAAGAAGTACTCCCCCCATAAAAATGATAATTTTTCTGTTGGCTACATATCCCATGTTGTTTGTAATGATGGCTGAGAAAAAGTTTTAATCCAGTGTTTTAATGGAAAACGGACATAACAAAATTCCTGATACAGTGGGTGTCAACAGAGACCAGCGTTGAGCTGCAGCTAACAATATCAAAACCCCCTTGAAAAAAATCTCAAATTCCTATTTTACCTAATTCACCTCTCAATTTTCCAGTTGTATGCTCTAACTGTGTTTTTGGCTAAAATATTGTTAAATACACCACTTCTGAAACGTTTGCCCTTGCATGACAGGAGAGTAACTCTTTAATTAAAGACCTGTCTCTCCCGACATTCATTGGTTGTTAAGCTGCAAATCTAGTACTTCTAGATTTTTCATTGGCTATTTGTGAAACTGCAGCGGCACATTGACTTTTTGTTTTTTGAAGTATTTCAAATATGCAAAAATAAGAGGCATATTTTCCACTTGCTACTGTTTTCACAAGCATTTCTTTAACTTTTAACCTCCAGTTGTACACATCTGTCTGACCATGCTGTACTATATTGATTATCATGTGAAGCAGTATAGCAGCCAATGGCGAGTTTATCACTAGGCATTTTTTCTGACTGATGAATGAAGTGGACATAAGGTGTTCAATTCAAATGCTCATTCTTATTTCAATGTGCTCCACTTTCATTCACAAGACAATTTTTAAGAAATGATTTATGTAACAATATTTTAGTCAAGATGTATGTGTTTGGGATGTTGTGAGTATGCGACTAGATACCTTATATGTGGATTGTGCAGACGAAGTAATTTGAGGTTTTTTTTGTAGTTTTGATAATATTTGTTGTTCATTATTGGCCCCCATTGATGCCCTCTCCTTCAGGGATTTCTCATTGAAAATATGAACTCAAAATTTTTTCTTGACCATCTCTACAAATAAAATGGTGTAAGTAACAGGTACAAAATATATAATTTTGGGTAGAGTATTTTCCCAAACTTCCTTACACAACTGCTTCATCTGCCCAGCATTTGGTAGCTTTTTAAATTCTGGTTTTGACAAAAATATCTCAAAGGTTGATGGCTGAAATTTGACTCTAACCTGTAAAAGCACAAAATATCTTCAGCGTAATTAATATTGTTCTAAAGTTCTTTTCCAAAATATTTTGGTAGTGCTTTTAATTCATACTTCCCTTATTGATGATGAGTCTTCCAGATACTTGGACTGAAAAAAGCCCTAAACCATGACACACATACATAGACATATTTAACTATGATAACACTGTTTTGCTGGTCACTGTTATTTTCAGCAAATGCCTTTTTTACTGTGGCCATAAATAAAACTTTAAACCTGACTGTACCAGGAAAATTCATATAAAAGGCTTTAGCATCTTTTAGTAATTTTTTGGTCAATTTAAAATGAGCAGCAATGGCCTATTTTGAAAGGAATAGTTTTCTTTTGGGTATCCTGCTTTGAGTAACAGGATATTTCAGCTCATGTTTGTGAAAAAAGTAAGCTACAGTAATTATTAACAAAAGGAGCTCATTATTAACCTAGACTATTGTTATGTATGTGCACAGTGTCATAACTGAATTATAGAGTTTGATTATGCAGCCTTGTGGTGTAGGTCTGTATTTGTGCAACGATAGCTTGTGGCCAGGGTAGTCTGATAGGAAGTAAATAAACAAATATGAGATGAATGTTGCACTTAAGAGCTGTCTCTGTCTCTCTTTCAAACATAATATTTGCCAACGAGGATAGTGAAATTTCCTCTTTCACCACCACCTTCTTTTCTAGCTTTACCCAGTGACCCTCCAATATTATGGACTTATTGATTACAGTCTTTGAGGTCTATCTCACTGCCTTGGGGCTTGAGGGTGTTTGAGCATCCAAATGGATACTCCTCTTTCACTGCCAGAAAGTGTAAGGGCAGCGAGTGATTGGGACTTGTGGACTGGCCGATGCTTACAGTGCTGCAGCTATATTTTTGAAAGTTCACTTTTCTGCCCCACAAAGTGCTTTACTGTGGAGATTTATTTTCAGACAGAGACATTATCCTGCCTGGTGACACTGTGCTATCGCTAACTTTAGGAGACTGACTAGCTTGTGCAATTTTGGGGCATTACAAGATGAGATGATTCATGACCAGCCATTCAAACACACTAGCAACGCTAGTCCGTGAAAGGCTTTTACTTGAAAAGGATGATTTGACATTAGCAAATGCAATAGCAATTGCTTTCAATTTGAATCTGCAGTTATCTGTGCAGTGGAGCTTTAAACGCTCTGCTCCTGCCTTCACTTTTTATAGTTACAAGAAGTATTTGAGAGCTGGTGTTTTTCACAGCTTTCAAAGTCAGTGCAACAGACAGAAAACAAGACAGTGAAGCTTGTGCAATGTAGGTGCTGTGAACAACTTCACACTGTGTAAACTGCAGGTCATGGTCTCACACAACCGGAGCTCACAGCTGCCTTGCACTTGGCCTGACCTGTCACAGTTGTGGTAAATGGAACCACCTTTCTGTGGTATGTTCTTTTTCTCCCATGAGCGTGCAGGGACAGACTGCAGCTATAATTCACAAAGTGATTTCAGGACTGGCGGCACGGTGGCGCAGTGGGTAGTGCTGCTGCCTCGCAGTTGGGAGACCTGGGGACCTGGGTTCGCTTCCCAGGTCCTCCCTGCGTGGAGTTTGCATGTTCTCCCCGTGTCTGCGTGGGTTTCCTCCGGGCGCTCTGGTTTCCTCCCACAGTCCAAAGACATGCAGGTTAGGTGGATTGGCGATTCTAAATTGGCCCTAGTGTGTGCTTGGTGTGTGGGTGTGTTTGTGTGTGTCCTGCGGTGGGTTGGCACCCTGCCCAGGATTGGTTCCTGCCTTGTGCCCTGTGTTGGCTGGGATTGGCTCCAGCAGACCCCTGTGTTCGGATTCAGCGGGTTGGAAAATGGATGGATGGATGGATGGGATTTCAGGACTAGCAGCTTTCAAGTCATGCAGGATTAGTGTAAACATTGTGAGTCCCCCATTTTGTTGGACACTGGTGCTACTATGTCCCTCTTAAACATGAACACATATAATAGTTTTTAGCTACCACTGCTGCCCCTGGTTATTGTGACTCACAAATCACCCTTGTGGATTCAGTCACTGTTCAGTATGGCAAAGATGCACTGCCTATTGTGTGCTTTAGTCCCATCAGATTTTCCCTTTTTGTGCAACATTAGATTTGTTCACTGCCCTGGGATTTTCTGTCTTGGATAAAAGTGGCATGAAAATCTTTCTGGTAACCTCACCACAACAACAAAAATGTCAAGGACTTTTTTTTGGTTTAGGCTGCCTCATTGTCTTGACTTACAAAGCTTTGCTCAATCCCACTATCATCCCAGTTATACAGCTATTTCCATGGGCCTTCTGAGATGGGGATTCCACTGAGCTGCAGCAGTTGCTAGCAGCTGGCATCATTGAGCCTGTCAAAGCCTCCCCATGTGTCCGCAACCTGGGAGTAGTTAAGAAGTCATCTGGTGGCTTGTGCATATGTGTTGATCTTTGTGCATTAAATAAAGCTATAATTCCAGACAAATATCCAAATCCCACTGCACAGTTTTATGGTTCCAACTTGTTTTCTAAATTGAATCTTAGACAAGCCTATTTGCAAGTGCCCTTCCACCATGGCAGTAGAGATGTCACAGCTTTTGTGATATATGATGGCATGTTTCATTACATTTGAGCACCATTTGGGTTATGTTCAGCACCAAGATGCTTTCAGAAAGTTGTGTCATCACTGCTTGCCAGCATTTCTGTAGTGATCATATACCCTCGATGACATTGTTATACATGGGCCCACAGGCTCTCTTCATGACAAAAGTGTTCACATAATTTAGTTGGCTCTGTCAAAACTCAGACTCAGATTGAATGATTAGAAGTGTGTCTTTGCAGTGCCAGAGGTACAGTTTGTTGGATTTTGTGTGACACCTGCTGATATATATATGCTCCATTCAAATGCTGATTAAATGCACACTATTCCAGAGCCCACATTTGTAGCTGAGGAGGCTTCATTCATGGACATGGCAGTTTACTATTTGAAGTTTTAACCCAGTATTCTGTTATTACTGTATCACTGTGCCAGCTCCTGCAGAAGGATGAATCGTGGGAATGGTCTACTGCTTGTGCCAAGGCTGTTCCCCTCCTGAAATCTTAGCTTACATCCTTCGAGTTGTAGCCCTTTGACATCTTCATCCCCACTTTTGACACCTGTGATACATTAGTAATGAGGGTTGTGCTGTCACAAAGACAGGTTCAAGTGGATAAATCCATAGCTTTTCCTTCTTAAGCCATCACTGAAACTGAGCATAAGTACTCAGTGGGTGAATGTGAGTCACTAGTATTTGTCTGGGCATGTTAGAGATGGCACCTTTATCTGTATGGTCGGCACTTGACACTAACATCAGACCATCAAACTCTTACTACCTTGCCCTAACCCTACGGTCACAATCTGGCAATTGACAACACACCTTTAGGTTGCCCCCTTGGTCTGAACGGTTCTTGTGTGGCACTAGGGTTTCATACTGTGGTACCAAATGCTCTTCGTGCACATGTGTTGTCAATGCCACATGAGGGCCACACATGAGGGTATAGTGAAACTAAAACAGAGATGTTGTGATCTTTTGTGGTGTCATAGCATAGAAGGAGACATTGAGGCTCTGCTTAAAGATTGTATGTCCTGCCTGGTAAGTGGCAGGATGGGTTACCAGACTCCCCATCGCTGCAGCCCATTACCTGACCTACCCAACTCTGGGGACATATGCAGATGAACATCTCTAGACAAATTCATTGTGTCCCTGGCCACCAGTGGTATCTGGTTGTTGTCTATGACTTATACTCAAAGTGGTATACGGTTACTGCAACTGGAATAGTCACATCCTGTGTCATCATTAACATCTTTGAATCACTACTTTCTCTCTGGTGGCTTCCTAAGACCATTACTACTAAAAATGGGCCTCAGTTCATTAGTAACAAATTCTCTTCCTTTCAGCACACTCTCAATACTTACCATTTGCAGGCCAATAGAGGAGTGGAGCCTTTTAACCAAACTTTAAAAAATTACCTTAGGGCCCAATGGTGTTTTATAGATCAGGCTCTACTTAATACCCTCTTGTACTACAGATCAGCAATGCATACCACAACTGGAATCTCACCTGCATTCCTCATGCTAGGCCATGAGCTTACCCTGCCTCTAGATAGTTTCTTCTTAATTCAGAGCATGACCTGTGCTCTTCCTTCAGTACTTCATGTGAAGCCCTCTGTCACCAGATAGTAAAAGAGAATAAAAAAGATTTGACCAATCAAAATGGTCAACATAGCAGTCTTGCACTGGACCAGATTTTGAAAGCCTTATTGCAATAACAAAATGGCCTTTCTGGTCCTCTCCTGTATGAGTCACCCATTAGCTTGGCCCAGCCACATTTGGTCTTGCTGATAGTTCTCGGTGGCATGTCCCATGTCTTCAAAAGGTGTCATCACCATCATCTAGCTGTACAATCACACCTCTAGTAGACCTTGCCAAAAATGCATAGTTAATTTACTAGACAAAGGGTTCATATTTTAATTTTTTCACATATTATATTATTGAAGTATAAGCAAAGGCCTAATCTGTAATAACAACAACAACATATACTTATATAGCACATTTCCGTACAAATAATGCAGCTCAAAGTGCTTTAAATGATGAAGAAAGAGAAAAAAGACAAAATAAATAAGAATTAAAATAAGGGAACACTAATTAACATAGAATAAAAGTAAGGTCCGATGGCCAGGGAGGACAGAAAAAACAAAAAAAACTCCAGACGGCTGGAGAAAAAAAAAAATCTGCAGGGGTTCCGAGGCCACGAGACTGCCCAGCCCGCTCTAGGCATTCTACCTAACATAAATGACCTCAATCAGTCCTCATTGTATTCAGGGTTCTCATGGAAGAACTTGATGATGACGGTCATGTGGACTTCTGGCCTTTAATCCATCAATGTAGGAACATCACAGTGCTATGATCAGGTGGTGGTGGTGACTCAGGTACCAAGAGATAGTAGTATAGTATATGTTTTTGTAGTTTTGCTTGATATTGTTTGATTGGGCAATTTAGAAGTATTTACAACTTCTTTAAGCAGAAACACATTTCTCTTAAATTTTCTTCATTCATATATGTGTTATTGTGATATTTCCCTCTGTTTACCCTTTACCTGTTTTCTTCAGGGGTAAGTGTACAAATCAAGTTCGTTACCGGGTTGGTCTACTGTCACACCTTAAGATTAACACACATACATAGAAATACGTATACACACAGACCCTAACCACTAAAGTACCATATCAAAGACGTATACATATGCACGTTATTCCCTAGCACTTTAATCCACACAAGTACAATATGAATAATACATGCACAGTCCGCTTTCCCTAGTACTCCTAGAGACTTACTTATCATAGGCACGAATAATATGCAATGTCTTAGATATATCTCAGACATAAATATTACCTTTGGTCCCCAAGAATATATTCAAACATACAAAGGTTCAACATCCCTCGCTACAGGCCATTTATCAGCCAGTAGATGTTTTACAGTACTTTAACACACTGTTCATTATTGGACAGAGCTCTTTGTCTGCAGCTCGATAAACCTTGCAGCTTGGATCATGCGGCACTTCCTCACTTCTCCAGGTGCTCAAAGAAATTTACCTTATTACTTCAATCATTCTAGATACCGTATTAAGACAAAGTATATAAAGTTAAAAGCAATGTGGTATTTATTAAAGAGCAATAATACCAGAGGAGAAAAACATAAAAGAAAATGTGGATTAGCAAAATCTGGATCATATATAGTCTTTAGAAAAAGCTTACGAAAAGTCATAGGCTTGTGATCTAGCACTTGAAGTTGTTCATGAGATGCTTTGCTAACGATTAGATGGAAACAGCCGCACATTGCTGGCACCGTCTTCTGATGTCGCTCTTCTGTCTTTGCGGTTTCCTCTTCTTCTGATTTTGCTCTTCAGCTAAGGCATATTTATTATAAAATTCTATATGGTGGTTTTGCAACATGTGACTGTTAGATATTCTGATTGGCTGGCTGTCAATATGATGGATGAATTCACTCAGACTCTTTAATCTGTTTGAGTATGTCCGTTTTCCCAAGCAATAAAGTTTTTGATGTTTTACCAATCTGCTGTCTCAAGCTGTAAACTGGTTTGACAATTTCTAGTCCCACGGCACCTCCTTGTGTTAACAGTTTGCAAATTAATCAGATATAGCTTCATGGCATGTCTTCCTTTCCTAAGCCATAAACCAATTTAGTCCTGGTGCAACAGATGTCACTGTGCTTTGATTACTAGTACTATTCTGGAAAACAGGATGCTTTGATGTTAAACTGCCCATGCAATTGACTTGTATTTAAGTTCATCTTGTTTTTGTCTTGAGCAAAATATAATGAAAATATAGACCAAAATTTATATGCACACCAAAACAATATACTTGTTTGGTAGACAGATAAATCTTAAAATGTTCTAGAATAGCTTTTCCATATCAATGTGAACTTGAAGCACTCTTCTTGAGTTGTCATTGACATGGTATAGATAGATAGATAGATAGATAGATAGATAGATAGATAGATAGATAGATAGATAGATAGATAGATAGATACTTTATTAATTCCAAGGGGGAATTTACAACACTCAGCTGCTGAAAAGCCCCTCCTTTAAACGTCACCTTATCGTGGTGGAGGGGTTTGCGTGTCCCAATGATCCTAGGAGCTCTGTTGTCCGGGGCTTTATGCCCCTGGTAGGGCCACCCAAGGCAAACTGGTCCTAGGTGAGGGATGAGACAAAGAGCGGTTAAACAAACCTCCTATGAAGAAAAACAATTTTGGACGGCGTTTTCCCTTGCCCGGACGCGGGTCACCGGGGCCCCACTCTGGAGCCAGGCCTGGAGGTGGGGCTCGATGGCGAGCGCCTGGTGGCCGGGCCTGCACCCATGGGGCTCGGCCGGGCACAGCCCGAAGAGGCAACGTGGGTCCCCCTTCCCATGGGCTCACCACCTATGGGAGGGGCCAAGGAGGTCGGGTGCAGTGTGAGTTGGGTGGTGGCCGAAGGCGGGGACCTTGGCGGTCCGATCCTCGGCTACAGAAACTGGCTCTTGGGACGTGGAATGTCACCTCTCTGAAGGGGAAGGAGCCTGAGCTAGTGCACGAAGTTGAGAGGTTCCGGCTAGATATAGTCGGACTCACCTCGACGCACAGCTTGGACTCTGGAACCAATCTCCTTGAGAGGGGCTGGACTCTCTACCACTCTGGAGTTGCCCCCGGTGAGAGGCGCCGAGCAGGTGTGGGTATACTTATTGCCCCCCAACTTGGAGCCTGTACATTGGGGTTTACCCCGGTGGACGAGAGGGTAGCCTCCCTTCGCCTTCGGGTGGGGGGACGGGTCCTAACTGTTGTTTGTGCGTATGCACCGAACAGCAGTTCGGAGTACCCACCCTTTTTGGAGTCCCTGGAGGGGGTGCTAGAGGGCATACCTTCTGGGGACTCCCTCGTTCTGCTGGGAGACTTCAATGCTCACGTGGGCAATGACAGTGAGACCTGGAAGGGCGTGATTGGGAGGAATGGCCCCCCTGATCTGAACCCGAGCGGTGTTTTGTTATTGGACTTCTGTGCTCGTCACGGATTGTCCATAACGAACACCATGTTCAAGCATAGGGGTGTTCATATGTGCACTTGGCACCAGGACACCCTAGGCCTCAGTTCGATGATCGACTTTGTGGTCGTGTCGTCGGACTTGCGGCCACATGTCTTGGACACTCGGGTGAAGAGAGGGGCAGAGCTGTCAACTGATTACCACCTGGTGGTGAGTTGGCTTCGATGGTGGGGGAGGATGCCGGTCAGGCGTGGTAGGCCCAAACGTGTTGTGAGGGTCTGCTGGGAACGTCTGGCAGAGCCCCCTGTCAGAAGTAGCTTCAACTCCCACCTCCGGCAGAACTTCGACCACATCCCGAGGGAGGTGGGGGACATTGAGTCCGAATGGGCCATGTTCCGTGCCTCTATTGTTGAGGCAGCTGACCGGAGCTGTGGCCGTAAGGTGGTCGGTGCCTGTCGTGGCGGCAATCCCTGAACCCGCTGGTGGACACCGGCGGTGAAGGATGCCGTCAAGCTGAAGAAGGAGTCCTACAGGACCCTTTTGTCCTGTGGGACCCCGGAGGCAGCTGATAGGTACCGGCAGGCCAAGCGGAATGCGGCTTTGGTGGTTGCTGAGGCAAAAACTCGGGTGTGGGAGGAGTTTGGGGAGGCCATGGAGAATGACTTTCGGACGGCTTCGAGGAGATTCTGGTCCACCATCCGGCGTCTGAGGAAGGGGAAGCAGTGCAGTGTCAACACTGTATATGGTGGGGATGGTGCGCTGCTGACCTTGACTCGGGACGTTGTGGGTCGGTGGGGGGAATACTTCGAAGACCTCCTCAATCCCATTAACATGCCTTCCAATGAGGAAGCAGAGCCTGGGGACTCAGAGGTGGGCTCCCCCATCTCTGGGACTGAGGTCACCGAGGTGGTCAAAAAACTCCTTGGTGGCAGGGCCCCGGGGGTGGATGAGATACGCCCGGAGTTCCTCAAGGCTCTGGATGTTGTAGGACTGTCTTGGCTGACACGCCTCTGCAACATCGCATGGACATCAGGGACAGTGCCTCTGGATTGGCAGACCGGGGTGGTGGTCCCCCTCTTTAAGAAGGGGGATCGGAGGGTGTGTTCCAACTACAGAGGGATCACACTCCTCAGCCTCCCTGGAAAAGTCTATTCAGGGGTCCTGGAGAGGAGGGTCCGTCGGATAGTCGAGCCTCGGATTCAGGAGGAACAGTGTGGTTTTCGTCCTGGTCGCGGAACAGTGGACCAGCTCTATACCCTTAGCAGGGTCCTGGAGGGTGCATGGGAGTTTGCCCAACCAGTCTACATGTGTTTTGTGGACTTAGAAAAGGCATTCGACCGTGTCCCTCGGGGAATCCTGTGGGGGGTACTCCGAGAGTATGGGGTACCGGCCCCCCTGATAAGGGCTGTTCAGTCCCTGTACGATCAGTGCCAGAGCTTGGTCCGCATTGCCGGCAGTAAGTCGAACCCGTTTCCAGTGAGAGTTGGACTCCGCCAGGGCTGCCCTTTGTCACCGATTCTGTTCATAACTTTTATGGACAGAATTTCTAGGCGCAGCCAGGGTGTTGAGGGGGTCCGGTTTGGTGGGCTCAGGATTGGGTCACTGCTTTTTGCAGATGATGTTGTCCTGTTTGCTTCATCAGGCCGTGATCTTCAGCTCTCTCTGGATCGGTTCGCAGCCGAGTGTGAAGCGGCTGGGATGAGAATCAGCACCTCCAAATCCGAGACCATGGTCCTCAGCCGGAAAAGGGTGGAGTGCCCTCTCAGGGTTGGTAGCGAGATCCTGCCCCAAGTGGAGGAGTTCAAGTATCTCGGGGTCTTGTTCACGAGTGAGGGAAGAATGGAGCGTGAGATCGACAGGCGGATCGGTGCGGCATCCGCAGTAATGCGGGCATTGCATCGGTCTGTCGTGGTGAAAAAGGAGCTGAGCCGCAAGGCGAAGCTCTCAATTTACCAGTCGATCTATGTTCCTACCCTCACCTATGGTCATGAGCTATGGGTAGTGACCGAAAGAACGAGATCGCGAATACAAGCGGCTGAAATGAGTTTCCTCCGCAGGGTGTCTGGGCTTTCCCTTAAAGATAGGGTGAGAAGCTCAGTCATCCGGGAGGGGCTCAGAGTAGAGCCGCTGCTCCTCCGCATCAAGAGGAGTAAGATGAGGTGGCTCGGGCATCTGATCAGGATGCCTCCTGGACGCCTCCCTGGTGAGGTGTTCCGGGCACGTCCAACCGGGAGGAGGCCCCGGGGAAGACCCAGGACACGCTGGAGGGACTATGTCTCTCGACTGGCCTGGGAACGCCTTGGGATTCTCCCGGAAGAGCTAGAAGAAGTGGCTGGGGAGAGGGAAGTCTGGGCATCTCTGCTCAAGCTGCTGCCCCCGCGACCCGACCTCGGATAAGCGGGAGACAATGGATGGATGGATGGATGGACAGCTGCTGAAAAGGCTGCCACTCTCGGCGGCGCATGAGTCATCATTATATTATATTATATTATATTATATTATATTATATTATATTATATTATATTATATTATATTATATTATATTATATTATATTATATTACACTAACCTGACTGGCTAAGACCAATCTGATTTGTAAAGGAAACACAGCTGCCCTTCAAAAAACCCCTCCTAAACAGTATTTCAATGGGAAGCAAACAAACTCTTAACCAGCCCTGCAACTTTGTTCTCTTACTGCGTAACATGCTTCTTTCATATTGATTATAACATTTGAAAGACAGAGCCCCAGCCAGCCAGTGATATTTTCATAACAAAAATGAGAACTAGAACTAAAAATATTTATTTTTGTTTTACAAGAATGAGAATTGAAATTAAGGCAAACAGAGAAATAAACTAAATAAAAACAAAAATTAGTGATATGTGAACAAACTAAAATGAGAATGAAAATTGAGTGAAAACGAAAAAAACAGCAATAGCATTTTCATTCAATCCAGTTCAGTCAAGCAGATGGGTTGTTTGTAGGTTGCTCTGAATGCTCAGTTAAGTTGCGCTGTTAACTATGCAGTGATCTTGTACCTTGAGCTTACTATAGTCACATGGCACAACTTCTGTAAAGGACTGTTGTTTGTATGTTGAGCACATTTGGCTCGTTGGGTTGAAGCAGTAAGCACTTGGTGATGGCGAGTTTTGCACAGATGTTTGTGGGTAGAAAGCGAGAAAGTAATGTGTGGAAATACTTTAATTACAGCGCAGATGATAATAAAAGCAAATGTAGCATGTGAGAAGAAGAAAAGAGTCTCAGAGTTTCAGTGCAGGACCAGCTGGATCAGTACTTAGTGGAAGTGCAGCACTTCTCTGGCACCATGACTGCACTTTAGTACAGGGACATGTGGTCAGGGGAGGCAGGCAGAGCCTCATCTTTCATCATGAAAAGTAAAAAAACTAATAATGATAACATAAAATAAATTTGTCCTTTGGTCTGTGCTATAAATTTGATTTCTGTAGGATTCCAATAATTCTGATTATTTTTATAGTCAAAATCGCTGGGATGATGCAATTGGTGCGTACCTGTTGCTGTCTTTCTGTATATTGCCAATATAATGTTTGCAGACATGTTTATTATATACCCTGACTTTCCACAGTCTTGCTAATATCTTTAATGAATGTCCAATATTCAATATTCCAATACTGAAAAAGTAAATTTTTACCTTAAATAAAATACTCTTTTGTTTTTCTTGTTATCCTTTTGTTGAACAGTCTGTATTAAAATTGATTAAAGCATCAGAATTAAAAGCAACTAAATATTTCAATTAAGGTCAAAATTGAAATCCATTTTTTGTACACCACTCTATACTTTCATTTGTATTGAATGAGTATGAATTGAGTAACACATGGAGGGTGCAGAGCAAATGCGCTCTCTCTCGCCGCTATAAATGTAACATTCTTTCTTAGCTAAATATGTACTTTACCTATGTATGTGTAAAGAATGCTGATGAGATATGAAACATAACCAGTAGTCAATGTGCATGCTGCTAATTGAATAGTAAATAAGCTACTCTGTTGGGTTCATATATTTGTAAATCTGACTCTGAAGGAGTCAGTGCCTCACCAGCCATGAACCTCACCGTATGTCACAACTTCAGTTCTGGCAGCAGAAATCATCAACATACAGTCTGTTGGCACCAGTGGATAGGACCTTGTCTGTGCACCTGCATTAAAGGCGCTTGTGAAGTGAATATTTTCACTGTGAGGCTATCTGTGCAACGGACGTCGTTGCAACATGAACAAATCTCTTGAAATGCATGCTTGTTTAAAGCTTAATAGCAACATGCTTTCACAGACTGTTTTTTTGGGTTGAAACATTTGATCTTGCTGACTACACTCATTAGGCCACTTAATCTGTTTGATCATTGATAGTCAAGCTGTGTTTAATGGCATTATGAACTGTGAGTGTATTTTGTTTACTGAAACATAACTTGCACTGAAATATGTGTAGGCCAGCATTTGTGGTCTTGCAACAGAAAAAAAAAACTAAAATTGTGCTAATATTATGTAAAAAGACCAGAACTAAATAGAATAAAAACTAAAATTTTAAACGCAGAACTAAATAAAAATAAAAATTGTTGACTTCACTGAAAACTAGAACAAAATAAAAATAAATTTTATAAAATAAAATAAAAACTAAAACTACAATTAATATCAGAACTGAAATATCACTGCAGCCAGCCCAATTGCTCATTCTTCTGTCCTCTCTCCCCAAGACCATGTCTGCTCCAGCTGCAGCTTCCAAGCCACTAAACCTGCTTGATAATGCAGACTTTGTGTTTTTTTAAGCTGAAGGGTGCAGCTTGAGCGGGACGTTTGCCAGTTGCTACCTGCGCGCTTGTGTGTCGAAGATAAACTCTTTTTGAATAAACTCTTGTGTGTGTTCCTTGCAAACCTGGTCCCAACTCTTATCTTCTGTGCAACTCTCCGACCCAAGCTTGACAATATATATATAAATACAGAACTAAACAATACAATTCAAAGAAAATAAATGAACATAGTAAGCAAACTGAAAGAGTTAATTAGTACTTGGAATTAAAGGAAATATTGGAAAAAAACACTGTAAGAATGACACAAACAAACAAGTCATAAAGAGTTGGGGCATTTTCATGATCACTGTATATTCTGATATGCTTAACAAATAAGCAATGTATTGTTTGGGTCTTTTCAGACTGGAGTCCAAGATGAAACTGATGTGAGGTGGAGTAGAAGGTGGTTATATGGGATCCAGGCAGGAAGAGGTGTATCCAGGAGTGTGTATGACAGAAATGACATCAGAGGTGGAATGATCGTCAATCAATCGTCCATCCTGCAGAGGAAGGAAAAGAAAAGGCATTAACCATCAGTACCATCTCTTGGTCTGAGCTGTCCCCAAAACACATCTGTGTTTCAACACACATATACAAAGATGGCAACAGTACAGTAAAAAAAAGTGTAATAAAAATGTATGGATACACCAAAACAAGTTTAGAAAATGGAGGAACTCAAAAATTATAAACAAAAAAAAATAGAAAGAAAAAATCTACAGTAAATAACAAAATAAAAATACAATAAATAAAAGAATAAAAATAATGGATTGAAAAAACAGACACAAAAACTATTAACAGAGAACATATATCTAGAAAACTATAAATAACAGAATTCCCAAACAAGATAATAGTAAGTATAAATAAATAGAGAGAGAAACATAGATGTATATAATAAATATCTTGTCACACTTAGGTCACAGCTTTGCACAGAAACACAGGAGATTGTAGAGACAGGAACTTTATTCAAACACTGCAAACAAACATGTCTCTTTCAAAAGTTTAAACGTGCTCCTTGACACGACAGAGATGACGGTTCCGTCCCACAATTAAAGGGGTCTTCTAAGGGTGCGTTCAGCCCCCCTGCTCACAATATATATATATATATATATATATATATATATATATATATATATATATATATATATATATATATATTGTCACACACGTGTGATTGGGAGGCAGCTAAGGGCCCGAATAATAGTAGTACCACAACAGACCAGGGTATGGTGAGCTGCACTGACTTTCTCTCTCAATCCTCTGCAGACCATCCACGGGAAATCCCTCTAGGTTCCGGTGCTATTAATGATATCACTTCTGGTACCAGGGGCTATTGATGATGTAATTTCCGGCGCCATTGATAATGTCACTTCTTGTCCCCGAAGATGCCACTTCCGGCCCCGGTGCTATGGATGACATTACTTCCTGTCCTGATGGCATCACTTCCAGTTCCGGCCCCAATGACATCACTTCCTGTCCCGGCCTTTAAAGCCGTCATGTTCTCAAATTCAAATCAGTTCTGTTTTGGACTCAAACCTGTGAAGAACTCAAACAAAATTACCCATTTGCAGCCAGGACATAATACATCGGTGACTGCCCCAAACCTTTTTGATGTCTTGTGACTGTTTTTGTGATAATATATATATATATATATATATATATATATATATATATCTATAATAATAAAAGGCAAAGCCCTCACTGACTGACTCACTCACTGACTCACTCATCACTAATTCTCCAACTTCCCGTGTAGGTGGAAGGCTGAAATTTGGCAGGCTCATTCCTTACAGCTTACTTACAAAAGTTAGGCAGGTTTCATTTCGAAATTCAAAGCGTAATGGTCATAACTGGAACATAATTTTTGTCCATACACTGTAATGGAGGAGGCGGAGTCACGTATCGCGTCATCACGCCTCCTACGTAATCACGTGAACTAAAAACAAGGAAGACATTTACAGCACGAGTCACACGCGGGAACGAAGGTAAATTACGTTAATTTTTGACTGTCTTTTAATACTGTGTGAGCATACATATTAACACATGTGCAATTAAACGTGTGCATTTACGGGGTGATTTCTCAGGCTTAAAAGCTCACCTTTTATCAAACGCGGGAACAAAGGTAACTGACGTTGTTCACTGTCTTTTAATACTGTGTAACCATACATATTAACACATGTCCAATTAAACGTGTGCATTTACGGGGTGATTTCTCAGGCTTAAAAGCTCGCCTTTTACTAAAAAGGTAAATGCAAAACTATTTTCAATCATTCTATGATCTGCTTCTCACAACTGAAGGCACCGTGGCTGATGTTACGTCACTTGCTGTCCGACCATAAGCTTTACCTGGTAGGTAGCCGGACACTCACTTCACTCCCTTTCGGGAATCGAACCTCTGAGGTTTTCTTTTGTTCTTAATTAAAATTTAAAACCAATACTTCACCGCTGCTAAGCCCCTCTAGCGCTGACGTCTGAGGTTCGATTACCGTAAGCAAGTGCAGTGAGTGTGTAATTACATTCACGGCATTCGTAGTCTGATTCACAATCTGATTGTATGGGTGCTTACTTCCAGGTAACGCTTACACTTGCCCAACAAGTCAGCTCGAAGTGATCACTCGAGTAAAGGCAGCTTCACAAAAAAACTGATCCTTAACAAAGTGTTATTAGTATATTTTCCCTCAATTTAAAAACGTTTTATTTTCTTCTTAATAAAAATTTAAAAGCGGTACTTCGCCGGTGCGAAGCACGTGGATTTCACCGACTGACACATACAGACATATTCATGAGTGCAGGTACTTCGGAAAGAAAGCACCGCGTAAACCTGAAGTTTAAATTAACTTCATACACCTACAAAAGGTTGCCATTCATTTCAGGCAAGATTGCTTTTCTTCTGTACAACTATACGTTGCATTCTCAAAAGAGTGTGCTTGCACGGCTTCGGATATAGATATATATATATATGTATGTCTATATATAAATATGTAAGCTTTTAAGTACTGCCTTACTTCTCTTTAAGAAAGGAACATGTAATGATACTTGATTTAAACGATTCCATGTCTTCCTGGGTTTGCGTAGCTTATTGTCTAAAAAGGTGAAACCCTCATTTATAAAACTTTGCTGCAGATGACTTAGCTTATTGTCAATATCTTTACACGTTTTTTTAACACTTATTGACTGAAACGTGCTTTCACGAAAAAAGTTATGGCTTTGCTACAGGATACACCCTCCACAAGTTAAGCAAGTAAAAATAAAATATATATTTCTGTTTAATTTAAACCTTTTAAGTTCGTATGCATAGCCCCATTTGGCTGTTTAATTTTTTTTTTCTTTCTTCAGTAATATTTAATCTCCTTAAAGAAAAAGAACATATCCATTTTACCTTTTTTCTATCTCTGTAGTAATATTTTACTGTAAAAGAATAACCAGTATTTAAACTTTTTATGTTACTTTATACATTTATTTTACACAATGTTGAAAAATTAATAAAAAACCTACATATTTTGGCAGCTGCTGCTTTCATTTTCAATAAAATGAAAAAAGCTCTCCAAGAGAAAACGTCAATAAAGAAGAAACAATTTGCACTATCTAAAAATCAGAAACCCTCATTTATAAAAGTTTGCTGCAGATGACTTAACTGAAAATAAATGAATAGTTCCTATGTGTATAATACATATTTATCTATTTTACTTATGCCTTTATTCCACCAACTTACAACATCTGAGGTACAATTTGTTACATTACTTTTGTTTTTTGCACAACATGCAGGTGAAGTGACTTCCTCAGGGTCACACAGTGGTGTCAGTACCAGGATTTGAACTGACAAGCTCCGGGTTTGCTGAAATATTACTGAAGAAAGAAAATAAACGAAAACGGGCAAATGGGGCTATGCATACAAATGTCCATCCGTCCATTATCCAACCTGCTATATCCTAAATACAGGAGCCACTAAGTAGATATGTATATATACAGTATATATATATATATATATATATATATATATATACAGTTTATATATATATATATATACAGTTTATATATATATATATATGTATATGTAGATATGTAAATTTGTATATGTATATATATGTTTATGTGGATGTGTATATGTGTATATACGTATGTATATGTAGATATGTGTATATGTAGATATGTATATATATATCTATATGTATATATATGTTTATGTGTGTGTGTCTGTGTATATTATATATATAAAAGACAGCAACACTCATAACAATGACAACACAATTACATTGACAATCATGTTACGTTATTTTTAAAATGTTTCCTTTTTTTTTTTTCATAACCTCTTTAACACACTACTTCTCCGCTGCAAACCGTGGGTATTTTGCTATATATATATATATATATATATATGTGTGTCTGTATGTGTATATACAGTATATATATTTATGTGTGTATGTATGTATGTGTGTATATGTATGTGTATATATATGTTGATATATGTATATATATGTGGATGTCTATATGTATATATATATATATATATATATATATATATATATATATATATGTATATATGTAGATATGTGTATATGTAGATATGTATATAAGTATATATGTTTATGTATATATATGTTTACATAACCTCTTTAACACACTACTTCTCCGCTGTGAAGCGCGGGTATTTTGCTAGTATATATATATATATATATATATATATATATATATATATATATATATATATACAGTAATCCCTCCTCCATCTCGGGGGTTGCGTTCCAGAGCCACCCGCGAAATAAGAAAATCCGCAAAGTAGAAACCATATGTTTATATGGTTATTTTTATATTGTCATGCTTGGGTCACAGATTTGCGCAGAAACACAGGAGGCTGTAGAGAGACAGGAACGTTATTCAAACACTGCAAACAAACATTTGTCTCTTTTTCAAAAGTTTAAACTGTGCTCCATGACAAGACAGAGATGACAGTTCCGTCTCACAATTAAAAGAATGTAAACATATCTTCCTCTTCAAAGGAGTGCGCGTCAGGAGCAGAGACTGTCATAAAGACAGAGGAAAGCAAACAAATCAATAGGGCTGTTTGGCTTTTAAGTATGCGAAGCACCGCAGCACAAAGCTGTTGAAAGCGGCAGCTCACACCCCCTCCGTCAGGAGCAGAGAAAGAGAGAGAGAGAGAGAAGAGAGACAGAGAAAAACAAACAATCGAAAATCAATACGTGCCCTTCGAGCTTTTAAGTATGCGAAGCACCGTGAGCAGTTGCACAGAAGGTAGCAACGTGAAGATAATCTTTCAGCATTTTTAGACGAGCGTCCGTATCGTCTAGGTGTGCGAACAGCCCCCCTGCTCAATCACCCTACGTCAGGATCAGAGAAAGTCAGCGCAAGAGAGAGAGAGAGAAAAGTAAGTTGGGTAGCTTCTCAGCCATCTGCCAATAGTGTCCCTTGTATGAAATCAACTGGGCAAACCAACTGAGGAAGCATGTACCAGAAATTAAAAGACCCATTATCCGCAGAAATCCGCAAACCAGCAAAAAATCCGCAATATATATTTAAATATGCTTACATATAAAATTCGCGACAGAGTGAAGCCGCGAAAGGCAAAGCGCGATATAGCGAGGGATCACTGTATATATACAGTACAGTACAGTACTTTGGTAATTTTGGAAAAACACATATATATATATATATATATATATATATATATATATATATCTGTGTTTTTCCAAACTTACCAAAGTTCAGCAGCTTTAGCTTAAAAATGGGATTCAACAAAAGCCTGACGCTCTGAAATGATTCCACAGGCAAAATATCTTCGTTTTTAAAAGTTTTCATTAAAATTCAAAGTAAAACCGTTCACACAAAAAAGAAAAAATTAAAAGAGCAAAAAAGAAAAATTATTGTTAAGAAAATTTATGTTCAAAGCTTAAATCTTGTTACATTTCAAATCAATACAAATCACTTCAAAAACGTTTCTGAACCATTTCAAAACAACGGTCAGAAAACTGTATGCCTATCCCATTCCTAAGTTGAAAATAGGTGTTTTCTCTTACTAACTTATAGGGGGAAAAGACTATACCAATGTCTTTGAAAGAAAATTATTTTCTATTCAAATTAAGCAAACACTAATATGAGTTTAACTCAAAGCTTTAACTTTCTAAGACTGGCTCTTATTATATGCAGGTAAAATTCCGTTACAACGAATATCTTTACAACGAAATTTTCATTACAACGAAGTATTTTTATGGTCCCGACAGCTTCCCCATATGACACGAGTCTATGGAAATCTCGTTACTACGAAGTACATTCAGCAGATACTTTCATTATAACGAAGTGCACAAAAGACCTTGAAATGCAGCTCTCGATTGTGGCAAAAAGAAAAAAGACGTTGCCAGTGAATTTAGAATTTCGCTATCGCTATCGACGCTGTCAACTTTCTTGAAAGACAGAGCAAAAAAAGTAGAAAAATCTCGGGTTGCAAACGTATGTGAACTGCTGCATTTGAAGACATCGAAAAAGCCGTGGTTCAGTGATGCTCGTTCAAGAACCGTTCCTATTAATGCGGCACTCATTCAAGAGAATGTGAGGTTTGTAAACTCTTTTGGGGCCTCCCACAACTGGACAGCAAGCCGAAGAGCGTCCCAAAGTGCGATCTCCGCTTCTGTACGGGGCAATAGCAGATATGCTGCGTCTCTCCGCCAAAGTATACAGTGTCATGCTTGGGTCACAGATTTGCACAGAAACAAAGAAGATTGTAGAGACAGAAACCTCACGATATGTAGAAGAAATAATGATTCAGCTCCTGATTGATAACTGTGCAGCCCACAACATGCTTCCACATTTAGATAATGTTCGTGTTGAATTCCTCCCACCCAATTGCACGGCAGCGCTTCAGCCATTGGTTTTGGCCATCATTTGCACCATGAAAGTGTATTATCGCAAGGAAATGCTGAGAAAAATTCTCGTCAGCATAACTTGTAGGCAGGAGGAGATTAAAATTAACGCAAAAGAAGCTATTGAAATGATTGCAAACACCTGGATACAAGTTAAAGAAAGCACTATAGTAATAAATACAGAATCTCATTACAACAAAATTTTCGTTACAACGAAATATTTTTTAGGTCCCTGTGAGTTCGTTGTAACGGAATTTTACCTGTATATATATATATATATATATATATATATATATATGTATATATATACTAGCCAACCCACGGCATAGCATATGCCGCATAATTATGTATTGATGGGTGAACACTTCCTGAACGACACAGTTGTCCAAATGGGGTGGCTTTGAGGATACGACTGTGAGTGAATGAAAAGATGGACCTCTGGAGAGAGCAACATACAATTGTCCGTGACTGAAAGCAGGATTGTCTGTGACGATGGAGGCCACGCTGGTGAAAGTTACTTTGTCAGTAGGGATAAGTGTCAGTACTTGTTCATTAAGGTGTAGAAAGTCTTCGTTGTTGATGCTTAATATAGCTTGCGTACTGAGTTGTTCTGGAGTCACAGTTGAGAAACATTTTTTTAATGTCTTTTAAGCACAGGGAAAAAAATGAACATGTGAAACATCCGTAATGTAATAAGCCACCAAGAAAAGTAACATTGTAATAATGCACGCTACGACCTGATCGCTGTAAACAGAAGTGAAAACAAAATCGAGACCGGTGCATTCTTTAACTGCCTTGTGGCGCAGTGGTAGTGCTGCTGCTTTAAAGTAAGGAGGCTGTGGAAGATTGTGGGTTCGCTTCCCGGTTCCTCCCTGTGCGGATAGCGCTTTGAATACTGAGAACACTGCTATATCAATGTAATGAAGTATCATTATTATTATTCTTATGCGCCCAGCCCCCTCTCTCTCGTGCGTGTGTGTGTCTCTCTCTCTCTCTCTCTCTATCTCTCTCGCACACCTCTGTGTGTCGCTCGCTCGCTGCACGTGTTCCTGCAGGCATACGCTGCATAATTATTTATTGATGGCTGAACACTTCCGGAAAGACACTGTTGTCTTAAAGGGGTGGGTTTGAGGATACAACAGTAAGTGAATGAAAAGATGGAACTCTGGAGAGAGCAATATACAATTGTCCATGACTGAAAACTGGTTTTGGCAAATACATACATATCTTTTTGAAAGTTTGGCCCTGTGCCTTATTAATTGTCATCGCAAAGGCCAATCTAACAGGAAATTGTCTTCGTGTAAAAGTAAAAGGCAAATTATCTGCGACAAACAAACTGTTTTACACGCTGCATACAGCGATTCACATCCGCGACAAACATGCATCTTCTTAGATGGTTCTGCCACATCCACCCTCGTTCTCGAAGCATGCACACCGCCTGGTCATGTGCCCGCTCACAAAATTTTAACGCTTTGAGTACTGAGAAAAGCACTATATAAATGTAATGAATTATTATTAGTATTATTATTAAGAGCAACTCACAGAGAACCGCTCACCAACTCTAAGACCATGGCGTGTAAAACAGTTTGCGATGGTGGACGCGGCCGTGAGTCATAAACGAAAAGAATAATGAAAAGTCAACGTGGCTCAAAGGTGCATGTGGACTGTAGCAGAGACAAACGCGAATGACGCCATGTTTTGTGAGTTGCTGCATCCAAGTTGATGGGCGTGGCTCTGCAAGTTGTTGTCGTATCCAATGGTCTTAGAGTTGGTGGCCGTGGCTCTGTCCTGCGTGCTTCATGGGTGTCTTGCTTGCGCTGGCGGCTGCTTAGTGAATTATATACATAGATTGTGACAGTAGGGGGCACTGTCACACCTCCAAACCCACAGACAACACACCAAAACAGCAGGTAAAAAGTCCCAATAATTAATTTATTATTCCTTTTCTTTTTTTTTTTTATAATTGTATTAATTTTATTGTAATCATTCATACAAATCGATCAATTTTTACAAAAAATAGGATTGAAAAACAAGTTGACCCCCATCCCTGAGAGAGAGAGAGCATGGCCAACGGGGTAAAACTTAAGGCTTGTAAACATACCTAAATTGATGAGTTTAATAGGCCAGTAGAGATGAATGGAGAAGAAAAAGAAATGCAGAGATAATTACATCCTCGGTGCTTTCTAAAAGCTTATTCTAAAATTTTATTGATTATATCCTGCCAGGTTTTAAAAACATTCTGTATAGATCCTCTAATTGAATATTTGATTTTTTCCAATTTCAAATAGTATAAAACATCGGTTTCCCACTGACTAAAAAGAGGAGAGTTAGGATTCTTCCAGTTTAGCAAAATAAGTCTGCGTGCCAAAAGTGTAGTGAATGCAATCACAGTTTGTTTGTCCTTCCCCAATTTAAACCCATCTGGAAGAACACCAAACACAGCTGTTAATGGGTTAGGAGGGATTGTGACACCAAGGCTGTCTGAAAGGCATTTAAAAATTTTGGTCCAAAATGATGGGTTGGATCTTGCCCTGGAAACATTTTGGACAGTTTTAGGCGAGACAGATGTGCTCAATTATATAATTTTGAGTTGAATAATTGCATGCTTTGCGCATATGGAGCTCGAGTGAATTCTCTGCATTGCTAATTTCCACTCCCTTTCTGATATATTGATTAAGAGATCTTTTTCCCATTGTCCTCTTGGATCTTTGAAAGGGATGGACTGTAAAATAATTTTATATATTGCAGAGATGGTGTCTAAGTCCTTGAAATTGAGCAATATTTTTTCCAGCATGGACGAGGGTGCAAGATGAGGAAAATCGGGCAGGTTCTGTTTAACAAAGTTTCTAATTTGAGGATAGTGAAAGAAATGTGTAGCTGGAAAGTTAAATTTGGAATGTAATTGTTCGTAAGATGCAAAGATGTTGTCTATATAAAGATCTCTGAGCAATTTAATCCCATTTTTTTTCCAGATATTAAAAACTGTATATGTTTGTGAGGGTTGAAAGTGGTCTTTCTCTTGCAGAGGTGCCACAGATAAAAGCTTCTCCATCCTAAAAAGCTTTCTACATTGGTTTCAAATTCTGAGTGAGTGAAGCACAATTGGGTTATTAGTATATTGCCAATACCTTGCATTTATTGGGGCACAAAACAGGGAATATAAAGAAGTACTGCAGGATTTTATTTCTGTTGCGGACCAGGCCTGTGTATGTTCATCTATTTGTGTCCAGGTTTTTATAGCTTGTATGTTTGCTGCCCAGTAATAAAACTGAAAGTTAGGTAGAGCCATGCCACCTTCTGCCTTAGGTCTTTGTAGGGTCGCTCTTTGGATACGTGGATGTTTCGAGTTCCAAATAAATGAAGTTATTGTTTATTATTATTATTATTTATTATTATTATCATTATTATTATTGTTATTGCTTAAAAATGTTTTATTGGTGTATATTGGAATGTTTTCAAATAAAAAAGAAGCTTAGGAAGAATATTCATTTTTAACAACGTTAATTCTTCCAGCTAGAGTGAGATGAAGGGTTGACCATCTATGCAAGTCTTGCTTAATTTTTTCCATACACCACCGCCAGTGGTTCAATGGCTGATTGCAAATAGCAGTGGTGACAAGGGGTATCCTTGTCTGGCACCACATTCTAGTTTAAAGTAGTCTGAACAAATGTTTTTAATGCAAACTGAAGTTTCTGGATTGGTAAACAGTAGTTTAATCCATGCACAAATGTTCAGGCCAAACCCAAATTTCTCTAATGTAGTGAAAAGGTATTTCCATTCAATCATGTCAAATGCTTTTTCTGCATCCAATGATAATAATATTTCTGGGGTGTTTCACTTTGTTGGTGAGCATATTACATTAAACAGGCATCGAAGATTGGAGGATAAGTGTCGACCCTTGATAAATCCAGTTTGATCTTGTGCTATTACCTAGGGCAGCACTTTCTCCATCCTTCTAGCTATGATTTTTGAGAGTATCTTAACATCATTATTCAGAAGTGAAATTGGTCTGTATGATGCACATTGTAATAAGTTCTTATTTTGTTTAGGAAAGACAGTGATTAATGCTTGGCGAAAAGTTTGAGGTAGAATTTGATTGTCTCTAGCTTCTGTAAATGTTGCTAATAGGAGGGGAGCTAGCTGAGCAGAGAATTTCTTATAAAATTCTGCAGGGTAGCCATCAGGGCCTGCTGCTTTCCCGCCTTGAAGTGACTTTATAGCATCTAGTAATTCTGATAGCGCCAGAGGTTTATCCAGTTCCTCTGCACTAAAAGTATCTATTTGTGGTAACTGTAATGTATCCAGAAATGCATTAGATTGTGTGTTGTCTTCTTTAAACTTATAGTAGTCTCTACATGTGTGCATTATATTTTTATGGTCAATGATTTTGTCTCCGTTCATGTTGGTGATTACTGGGATTGTATTGCGAATTTCTTGCTTGTGGATTTGTTGAGCTAAAAGCTTATTAGCTTTCTCTCCGTGTTCATAGTAATGATGTCTGGATTTATAAATTAGTTGTTCAGCTTCTTTAGTTGTCAAGAGGTTGAGTTCTGAATACAGAGCCTGCCTTTTCCTATGTAGAGCCTCGCTTGGAAGCCTGTCATGTTCTTAGTCTATTCTAGTAATTTTGCTTTTTAGTTCTGATACTTTCTTGGTTTCTAATTTATTCCTGTGGGAAAGATATGAAATAATCTGTCCTCTTAAGAAGGCCTTTAGAGTTTCCCAGAGTATTCCTACAGAAACCTCTGAGGATGTATTTGTCTCTAGGAAGAAACTGATTTGTTTGGATATAAATTCGGATATAAATTCTGTACCATTCTCGTCTGCTAATAGAAGCGGGTTAAGACGCCATCTACGAGGTGAGTGTGTGGGGCATAGTGACTTTAGCTCCAAGATCAGAGGTGCATGGTCGGAAATAACAATAGCATCGTACTTGCAAGATTTAATCGTAGGCAAGAAATTATTATCTATAAAGAAATAATCTACTCTATCTTGAGTAGCATTGATGCACTGGTGAATAGAAAGAATATGTTCTTGAGTTTTGGTTTAGAAACCTCCAGGGGTCTGATAAGTTGTGGTCAGTTACAAACTGTGTAATTATCTTTGCAGTGTTAGATGTAATCCCCCCTGTGACAGGAGTCCTATCTAAGAGTGGATTTAAAACACAATTAAAGTCCCCAGCCATTATAATTTTGAGTGTTCACATTGGGAATGGATGCAGATACGTTTTCTATGAATTCCTTATCATCGACATTAGGTGCATAAACATTTATCAAAATCATTTTACAGTTAAATAAATTGCCCATGACCATCACATATCTCCCTTCAGGATCGGATACTACATCTGATGCTACAAATGAGACTGTTCTATGTATGAGAATTCCCACACCTCTAGCTTTCTTTGTAAAGCTAGAATGGAACATTTGGCCAGCCCAGTCCTTTTGCAGACGTAACTGATCCTTACTTAGTAAGTGGGTCTCCTGTAAAAATACTATTCTAGCATTTAAACCTGTTAGGTGAGAGAGTACTTTCTTTCTCTTTTCGTGATTCAGGCCTTTAACATTCCAGCTCACAAAGTTAACTGTCCCATCATGGAGATATTGATTCTGAGTTTTTGATGTCATTTTATAGTCTTAACTGGAAATGAGACAGCTTTAACCTTAATTTCCTATTTCCCCATGAATTATTGCCATGCAGCCTATCGTTACGTTGGTAGTTATAATTATAAGGATTAAAAGGACAGATTAGATATAGCCTACTCTCTTCCTCTCCCCCCCCTTATACCCCCCCCCCCCATTTTGCCTCCCCATGTGAGGCTGGACCCCACTTCACAAAGTCTCGGTTCTCTGACATACCTAGAGACAGGGCACGTCCAAAGCAAAAACAAGCCCCCATGCAGTGGTGTTTTAGGATTAAAAAGTAAAGATATCTATTGGCAATATAGTCTAAATATTATATGCCTAAAATATAATCATTAACAAACTATGATTATATATAATCATTAACAAACTATAAGCATAAAATATATAATATAATCTTCAGCAGTCTTGAAGTAATAAGATAATAAACCCAGGAGATGGTGTTAGAAAGTGGTCCCGGATAAGTATAATAAGTCTTAATGCAATAATAACAATAAACCAAGGGTATGATGTTAAACAGTCTCCTTTAGGGTAGTAAAAAAAAAAAAAAAGTTAATTTCTTCCACACACACGTCTATAACTGTAATTAAAACATAAACAGAAAGCATCCAAGTAATGAAAAGGATGTATAATTATAATACCTGTATCATTACAAGTGGATTAGACAGCAGGTGATATCTCCTTGCCATGCCATGACAGGATGCAACTCATTATTGTGTTTCAGAATAGTGTCGGGATCAGCTTTCTTAATTCCTTTTCTGCTTCCTCCTTGCTGGAATAGACATAGTATTGGCCTTGCACATCCACTTTCAGTTTGGCAGGGTACAAGAGGCTGTATTTGATATCGGCTTGCCGTAACCGCTGTTTACTGTTGTAGAAGGCTGTACGTTTAGCAGCTTTTGCGAGAGAGAAATCAGGGACAATACGAATGTGGTTATTTTCAAATATAATCTCTTGCTTGCGTCTGAGGAGTGCCCTCACATCTAGCTTACATAATAATCTCTCGAAGCGGATAATAAAAGACCTAGGTCTAAAGGTATTTGATCTGCGTATGCGATAAGCTGCTGCTATCTCAGTATCTGATTTAAAGTCCTCTCCAATTATTTTAGTGAATAGTTCAGCTGCGAATTTCACTGGGTTTGGACTTTCACGATTCTCAGGTAGACCTTCGATTCTAATATTATTCCTTCTGCTTCCATCTTCCAGAGCAGCAAGTCTGTCTCCGAGTTTTTTGCATTCGGAACTGGCAGCTGTTGCTTTTCCATCAGCAGTGGATGCTAGGTTTTTGGCTATTTCAATTCGAGTTGTGAATGCCTGCTTAACATCTTCCAGCTGATTGGCAAATGAGCTCCATTTTTGACATGTTTTCCTGAATGTGCTACTCAATTTTAACCAACATACCATTAAAGGCCGCCTCAAAGCGGATATATACACGTTTCTCCCAGTCTTTGTTATTCTGCCGCAGCTCTTGCAGCTCCCGTCACAGCTTCTCACTTGCCTTTTCACTTGCCTTCTCGCTTTTCTTTATATCATTCTTTATCTCTTGCTTGAGTTCAGCAATCATCACCTTCAGTTCGGACAGATCATTTCTGCTTGCGAGCACCGTAGGTGAAGCAGCGGGCTCTATTACTGCTGATGTTCCCAGCTCACGTGGAGTAGGTGAAAGCGTGGACTGCAAGGCTTTTTCCAGTTTCAAATGATCTTCTCCAATCGGCGAGCTATCATGGCCCACGTCACTCGCACATTCACTCCCCATTTCGCTCTCAACTGGAGACGATGCTGTGGACCGTGGTCCCGAGGAGTCTGCGCTTTTGCCCATCTGTTCCAGGTCAGTCTCTAAAAGGCCTTACCTTGAGCTTGAACTTGGGCTTGTCGGACTGGGCTTGGATGCAGCTTTAGTTTCCTTTTCCATTTCTTTCTGAGCCCCTTTCTTGCCGACCATGTTTATATATGCTATAGTAGAACCCTCGGGTTGGATAAATATAGGATATCTCAGGATAATAAGGAAATAATGTAAAAAATAACACCGCTGCTAACGGAGCTCCGCTTCAGATGTCCATCTCTCGCAATGGACGAGACCAACTCTATTATTATTCCAATAATGTGTCACAAAGCACCTCCACCTCCACAATACACAATAATAAGCAAATAATCAATAATAAACAATCAATCCTCCTCTTCACCCAGTAGCTCTGTCGCACTTCCCCCCAACTCCGGCTCACTCTGCTGGGTTTTCCACAGGCCTTTTATAGTCCTTGACCCGGAAGTGCTTCTGTCCTTCAGTCCATGTGATTCCATTGCACTTCTGGGTCAGATGAAAACTCTTCTTTTTTTTCAGCCTGGAAGTACTTCCTTTCTTCCATCCCCGTGATGAGGTAGTACTTCCGGGCTATAATAGAAACCGTTGTGCCTCCCTGCAGCGTCCCCTGTCAGCCCCCACGGTATCCAGCAGGCCTGTGAAGCCGAACTCCATTGTCCATGATGCCCTGCGGGAATTCGGGGCACCTCCATGTTACAGGGAGGACTCCATCTAGTGGCCTGGGGGTGTTGGCCGGGATAAACTGCCGGCCATCCCTCACAATATATATATATATACATATATTATTACAATACACAAAGTTCACGTATTATTTATGTGAAGTGTAAAAGTCTGTAGTTAAATGTTAAAAGTGATTGAATATTTCATATTTCAAGGAGTGAGCCAACACGTTTCAAGGGCAAAGCCCTCTTCTTCATGGCTGTGTGTGGAAACTTCTGATAAAAAAAGTAAGTAAAGGTAATATATATGATATGAAGGCACCAAAAGGAGAAAGAAAAGTAGTAATGGTACCTGTTGTTCAAAGGATAAATCTTATGAAAAGTACTACCAGACCAATGGTATTAGAAGGATAGGAATAGTAAACTAACCCTAAAACAGAAAAAAATTAATTAATAGTTGCAGAAATTATGAGAAAATGGGTACATAATAATAATAATAATAATCCCGTTAGGGGTTGCCACAGCGGATCATCTTCTTCCGTATCTTTCTGTCCTCTGCATCTTGCTCTGTTACACCCATCACCTGCATGTCTTCTCTCACCATATCCATAAACCTTTGCTTAGGCCTTCCTCTTTTCCTCTTCCCTGGCAGTTCTATCCTTAGCATCCTTCTCCCAATATACCCAGCATCTCTCCTCTGCACATGTCCAAACCCACGCAAACTTGCCTATCTGATTTTAGGTTTAGGTTTAGGTTTATTTGTCATATATAGGTTAACACAGGGTCAACATACAATGAAATGTGTATGACGAGAAAAACAAGTCACTCAGCCTAGATTCAATAAAGCTAAAAAATAATTTAAAAAAATTACAAGTTAAAAATAGACTAGCCATATAAAATAAAATGTGTACATTTTAAAAGAAGTTATAGAGCAATATGAGTTGAATGAGCAGCAAGTACAAATGACAGTTATTGCACAGATAATGTTTTATAAGTACAAATGCATATTCCATAAAGTGCAGATGCATGTTCCAGTCAGTATTCAGAGTGTGTGCAGGTACAGTTTGTGTGTGAGTAGTGCAATGTAGATGTAATGCAATGTAGGTGTAATGTAAGTGTATGTAAGTGTTCAGGTGTTGCTGTTGAGGAGTCGAATGGCCTGGTGGTAAAAACTGTTCTTAAGTCTTGTAGTCCAAGCAGCCAGACTCCTGTATTGTCTGCCAGACAGTAACAAGGAGAACAGCTGGTGTGATGGATGGCTGTGGTCCTTTATGATGTTGCTTGTCTTATGCAAGCACCGATGGAGGTAAATGTCTTCAATGGCAGGGAGACTCTTGCCCGTGATGTGCTCTGCTGCCTTCACCACTCTCTATAGTGATTTTGTCTCCCAACCATCCAACTTGAGCTGACCCTCTAATTTACTCATTTCTAATCCTATCCGTCCTCGTCACACCCAGTGCAAATCTTAACATCTTTAACTCTGCTACCTCCAGCTCTGTCTCCTGCTTTCTGGTCAGTGCCACCGTCTCTAACCCATATAATATAGCTGGTCTCACTACCGTCCTGTAGACCTTCCCTTTCACTCTTGCTGAATTTGTAATTTGTCTGTCACAAATTACTCCTGACACTCTTCTCCACCCATTCCACCCTGTCTGCAATCTCTTTTTCACCTCTCTTCCACAATCCCCATTACTCTGTACTGTTTATCCCAAGTATTTAAACTCATCCACCTTCGCCAACTCTACTCCCTGCATCCTCACCATTCCACTGACCTCTCTCTCATTTACACACTTTTATTCTGTCTTGTTCCTACTGACCCTCATTCCACTCCTCTCTAGAACATATCTCCACCTCTCCAGGGTCTCCTCAACCTGCTCCATACTATCGCTACAGATCACAATGACATCAGCAAACATCATAGTCCACGGGGACTCCTGTCTAATCTCATCTGTCAACCTGTCCATCACCATTGCAAATAAGAAAGGGCTCAGAGCCGATCCCTGATGTAATCCCACCTTCAACTTGAATGCATCCGTCACTCCTACCACAGACCTCGCCACTGTCACACTTACCTCATACATATCCTGTACAACTTTTACGTACGTCTCTGCCACTCCCGACTTCCTCAGACAATACCACAACTCCTCTTGAGGCACCCTGTCATATGCTTTCTCCAGCTCCACAAAGACACAATGCAACTCCTTCTGGACTTCTCTAAACTTCTCCGTCAATATCCTCAGAGCAAACATTGCATCTGTGGTGCTCTTTCTTGGCATGAAACCATACTGCTGCTCACTAATCATCACCTCACTTCTTAACCTAGCTTCCACTACTCTTTCCCATAACTTCATGCTGTGGCTCATCAATTTTATTCCCCTGTAGTTACTGCAGTCCTGCACATCCCCCTTATTCTTAAATATCGGCACCAGTACACTTCTTCTCCACGCCTCAGGCATCCTCTCACTTTCCAAGATTCCATTAAACAATCTGGTTAAATACTCCACTGCCATCTCTCCTAAACGCCTCCATGCTTCCATATAATAATAATAATAATAATAAATGCAGGTCACTCAGTGAAAGAAAAAAAAGGAATAGCAAATAGGTGAATTCAAACAAATGATCAAACTACAGCCTGAAAATAACCTAATGGCAAAAAATGATTTGAAATAAATGCTGGGGTAACAGCAGAAAAGCAACAAGCAAGGAATGAGGTAAACTAAGAAAACAAAAAAATTAAACAGTGTCCTTACCAGCAAATGTCTCTCTGGACTATGTCTGTTGAATGGAGCAACACTTTTAGTTACTCATCAGTTAAAATTGAAGAAATTCTAAGTCCTGACCCAGGTTTTTCTGAATCAGCTTCCTCTGATTCAGTTTTTTTTTATTTGCATGTTAAATGATATCACTAAGCATGAATCTTATATTAGATTACATAGTAAATTTCTGAAAGATTATTATATTTATCAACTTAGAGGTTAATGTATGCAAAAAGGACCTATATTATTCAAAGACAACCCAGAATTTGTTTCCAAATGGTGCTCAATTCTTAACAAATGGTCATTAGATTTAATGTTACAAATAATAAATAATAATAATAAGTTACATTTATTGAGCGCCTTTCACAAACCCAAGGTCGCTTTACATACAGAGTAAAAAAAAAATTACACAGATGACAAAAGTTTGTAGAAGAGGAAAGTTTTCAGTTGAGATTTAAAAGTGCAGAAACAGGAGCAATCTCGAAGAGACTGAGAAAGAGAGTTCCAGAGTTGAGGGGCTATAGCACTGAATGACCTGCCTCCCAAGGTGGAGAGTCTGGTGCATGGGACAGTAAGGAGATTACAGCTCGAGGACCTGAGAGAGCGACAAGGAATGTAAGGAGCTAGTAGCTGAGTGAGGTAGAGGGGGGCAAGGTTATGTAGGGCTTTGAAGGTGAGAAGCAGAATCTTGAATTTAATCCTTGATGGAACCGGTAACCAGTGAAGCTGGAAGAGAGCAGGGGAGATGTGAGCAAAACGCTTTGTGTGGATGAGGACTCTAGCTGCGGAGTTCTGAATATACTGTAGCTTCTGTATAGATTTTGCAGGGAGGCCAATGAAGAGGGAATTACAGTAATCAGTACGAGACATTATGAAACAATGAACCAGAGTTTGAGCATCATTAAAGGACGGAAATGGACGGAGGCGGGCAATGTTATGGAGATGATAGAATTAAATTTTGGAAAGAGACCTAATGTGTAGCTCAAAGTAAACTGATGAATCAAACAAAACACCAAGATTTCTGACAACAGGAGCAGGTTTGACAAGTGTACCTTCAACAGAAATAGAGAAATTGGATGCCTTAGAAAGTTGGGATTTTGGACCTACCAGTAACACTTCAGTTTTATTGGCATTAAGTTTGAGAAAGTTATTTTCTAACCATAGCTTAAGATCAGTGATGCATTCAGTGAGTGTGTTGGGAGGTGAATCTGTAGGGGAGTCTGTACTAAGATATAACTATATATCGTCTACATAACAGTGGAAGTTAAGGCCATGTCTGCGAATAATCTGACCCAAAGGAAGGATATAAAGTAGAAAAAGTAATGGCCCAAGGACTGAACCCTGAGGGACACCATGCGACACAGGTGAGGTGGAGGATTTATATAGGCTGAGTGTGCCAAACTGTTGCCTATTAGAAAGACATAATGTGAGCCATTGAAGGGCTAAGCCAGAGATGCCTACAGCGGAGAGACGTGACAGGAGGATTTCATGAATAACAGTGTCAAATGCTGCACATAAGTCTAGAAGGAGAAAAATATTAAGTGAATTGCAATCAGCAGACTGGAGAAGATCATTGACTACACGAAAAAGAGCTGTTTTAGTGCTGTGCTGTGAATGAAAGCCAGACTGAAAAGGCTCATAGGGTGTGTTATCTAGAAGAAAAGCATGGAGTTGTGTAGCGATCACGCGTTCCATCACCTTAGCCAAAAAAGGGAGATTAGAGATAGGCCTGTAACTGGAGAGAGAAGAAGGGTCCAGGTCAGGTTTTTTAAGGATTGGGGTAACTGCAGCAGTTTTGAGGGCAGTAGGGACAGAACCTGAAATGAAACATGCATTTACCAATGAGGCAATAGAAATACTAATTATAGATGAGCATGTCTTAAGCAGAGAAGTGTGGGCATATCAAGCAGACAGGAGGAGTCATTAGACTTATTAATAAGTTCAGAGATGGCAAGAGAGTCAACAAGTGAGAAACAAGTGAGTCTTGATGATGGAGATGGCAGATCAGAATGAGTGAGCGACTGACTGTGGTGTGGAGGGGAAACTGTGATAGATTTGATCAATTCTGGTATTAAAGAAATGTAAGAAAGCCTGACACTGTTCAGCTGTATTGGGGCATGCTAGAGGAGGGGGTTGGAGGAGTTTATTAACAGTTCTAAAAAGAGTTCTAGGCCTAGACTTAGCACCATTTATGAGAGAGGGATGGAGCATGCAGTGTTACGGGCATCCCTATACTTAAGTATGTGCTCAGTGCAAAGCTGTGAATGAACTATGAGGCCAGTTTTCTTATAAAGCTGTTCAAGACACTGGCTAGTGGCTTTCATAGCTCTGAGCTCATCAGTGTACCAGGGACAGGAGCGGGAGGCTGTAACATGCCTAGTCCTTAAGGGAGCAAAGTTATCTAACAAATGGGAAACACTACTGTTATAAAGGGAAACCATGTTTTCAGGAAAGGGAAGACTATGCAATTCATGAAGAGATGAAGACAGAAGAGAAGCAGCAAACAAATCCGAATTAACAGACCTAATGTTGAGATAGGAGACAGACTTTTTCTTGACAGATGTAGTGGTAATAATGCTAAAGTTACATTCAATAATCTTATACCAGAGAGTGAACCTGAGACAGAGACATTATACAAGCCATTTGAACAAAGCAAATCAAGAATATAACCCAAAGTTGAGATAAATTCAGCTGTAAGAGAGCAGTTAATATCAACATAAATATTAAAATCACCAAGTAAAATTACAGCAGGGCAAAGAGATGAGATTACAGTGAGAAGTTCATTAAATTCAGACAGAAATTTCACCACAGATTTGGGAAGGCGATAAACTAACAACAGCAGTACAGGAGGGGAGGAAACCATTTAAACAGCAATATATTCAAAAGATGTGACTTCAAAAAAGGAGCGTTCCTTCATTGTCAAAGTAGATCTATAAACCACAGCCAGGCCACCTCCTTTTCCTGTTAACCTGGATTTAGATATGTGGCTATAGCCTGGGGAAGACAGCAAGTTTAAATGTAAATAGTCACCAGGTTGTTGCCAAGTTTCTGTAAGAAGAAACATGTCCACTTGCTTCTGGGAGATGAGGTCATTAATCAGCGAGGTCTTGTTAGTGATGGAGTGAGTGTTCAAAAGCGCGAGCCTAAAGTTGGAACAGCCGGGAGAGTAGGTCGCAGCCACTTCCTGAAGAGGACAAAGATGGCCCATGTTTATTCCTCAGACAGCCCTAGCATTACGCCAGTAAACATGGTGAGATGTCAATATACTTGGAATTGACGCGTTTGAGCCATAGATCCATGAGGGGCCTCTTTTAGACCGGTGAATATAGCAAGGACGCCAAGTAATTCCAAGCGAATGGCAAAAACTATAAGTCAGGGAGGGCAATCGTGGATGACAGTCAAGATTTTTAAGTTCATATGGAGAATATATGAGCTGCATTGCCAAAAAAAAATGACAACACACAGCACAACTCCAAACCAGAGACCACCAAGAGCGAACAGAATGCCACATAACACCATGCTAACTCCAGCTACACACGTTAGCCAACCCAAATCTCACTGCATAACCAGCTAGAAAAGGAAAAGCACAGTTGGCAGGCTGCACATTCGCAGCTCAGACTGGTGACTGCAAACGAAGCAAGAGTAGATTCATACTCACCGCAAAGGTAGTAACAGGAGAAAAGGAAAAGAGCTCGCACAGGACTGAAGCAGGTGTGATCTAGGCAATCGCCAGTGGCATTCGTAAGTAAAATTCGAAAAGAGCAGTCAAGTCAGAAGATAAAGGTGGAATAGTCTGACAGGACAAAACAACACAAATACAATGACACCGGTGAGAAGCGGCAGCCAAACGCGCACAGCATACTCTCAACCGGAAGTGAAAATGAGTTGGAAATCTGAACTCAAATTATTGAAACCACTAGTTTTGAAATAACTAATTTACAGACTGATAAGGGCATAGTCCCAAGGATTATTGTGCACAATAAAACATGGGGAGACACTAATGCAATGACAGCACAAAAAACAGAAATCAAAGGAACAAAAATGAAAAACCCAAAGCATAACATAACTGTCCGATTTTCTATTGATTTTCACTGATCTATTTTTGCTTGGAAAAAACCCACCGAGGGGTACTGGATATCAGCAGCATGTCCAGTTTTAACCCAGAAGTAATTAGAATGATGTCCTTTTGACCAGTGTAGCCAATGAACCTTACCAGTCGGAACACGCTATGCTCTAAAGCTCTGTTGAAACCAATAGAAAGAAAATGATCATTTAATAGCTCGAGCGCAGCTGAGAATCCTTTGTGGTCAAATGACACATTACGCGAAGAAAACAATGCTGAAACCCACAAAATACAACAAAGCCCCTCCTCAGAGATGCATGCTCCAAGTGTGCTAAAAAGGTTTAGAAGGAAAGCAAGTGTGAAATAACTGCACTGAATGGGGCCCATGGATATTGCAAGCAGAACCCAAGACCATTCCTTAAGACTGAAACCCTTCCAGTCCACCAAATACTAAATGGGATTACCCCTTCTACATGAATCCAAGATGTTATGGACAACCAACCCCCTCCTACCCTTCACCAAAAGAGAGGAGAGGGGGAGTGACAACTGCTGAAAAACAAGACGTTCAATAATAACAAACTTTGAAATGCTTCTAAAACTCATTAAATGCCTGCTTAATGTCCATAGTTCAACAAAATTTTCTAGCACCCCTTTTTGTAACAGAAGTGATGGGAGATACTAATTCACAAAAGTTCTGGTTAAAGCTCCGGTAAAAAGTGTCAAACCTGTTTAATTCTATCAGCCATTTTTCATTTTAAAATCTCTGAGACATTCCCCGGGACCATCTGAATCCCAGTGTGGCTAATATAATACATATATAAGAAATAGGACAGATGACTGATAAAATTCACACTTTTCTAGTTTCACAAATAACTTATGAGCTTCCAACCAGAACAGGGCCTCCCTGATATAGCTGATATGGGAAAATAAAAATCTAAATGTTGTGTTGCCAGTGCATAATGACCCAGAAAATCATGAAAAACTGTTAGAGAATTAGCCAAGCCTTACAGCATCACCAAATATTTTTACAAGTCCAGAAAAGGTATGAAACACCATCTTCCATTCATCCAATTCCCTAATTCTAATAAGATTATAGGTACGATGCAGATCCAATTTAGTAAAAATAGTAGAGCCCATGATCTAATCCAATAAAGAGGAAATTAAGGGAAGAGGATAAGCAATCTTTACAATGATCAAAAGTCAATTAACAGATGAAGGGAAATTTCTTTTTTCAAAACAACAAAAAAAGCCTCCAAAAGGCTACTAGATGGTCTAATAAAACAGTTAGCCAAATTCTCAGAAATATATGCATCCAGGTTGTAAGCAGTGCTGCTCCTGGAATGAGCTTGAGTGCATAGTTGTAGGGTCTATGAGGAGGATGTGTCATGGAACCCATCTTAGAAAACACATCCACAAAATACTCATATGCCTGAGGTAATCCAGGAGCAGCCTATACGCAACAAGAGGAATAGCTAAACAATTAACGAAACACTGAGAACTCCATGACACTAATACATTATTTCCCTAGTCAATCACTGTAGAGTGTTTAGAATGCCAATGATATCCCAAAACTGCAAGGGGAGTACAAGATGGAAAAAGTAAGAAGGTTGTTCAGAGTGTAGACTACCCAAAGTTAAGGTAACAGTTTAGAAAAATTTTATGGACCCAGAAATTTTAAGCAGACATGTTTTAAGCTGAACGTATCTTCCCCTGTTTCTTTCCCTCATATTTCACTGCCTACTTTCTCTTGTTCAGTGAGAGAAGTGAGTTCTTGCTTCATCTGCCAGTATTTTAAATCTGGGCTAGAATGGTGTCAGTGCCAGCCTCATGCATGTGTGAAGATTGTCATCAGTGAGCCTTAAGCGATATTTGTTTTTTATTATGTTCATGGTGGAGAAAGCTGTCTCACAACTGTATGTGGAACCAAACATGGTCAATATGTACAGGACCACTTTCCCCAGCCCTGGGAAAGCTGCCTCTGGGACCTTTTTAAACCAGAAGGTGGCAGGGTCATTTCCTCCAAAACACTGTTTCAGAGCCACATCTCCCTGGAGATCAATCAGTTCCATCTCAAGATTCCCAGAATTTGCCCACTTGAAGAGTTGTGTGGCTTTTTTTGACAACCCCCTGACATCTGTTATCAGGAATGGATTCTGCATGAACAGGGTGATCCACTGTCCAAGACTGAAGCAGTTATTGAAGTTTACAATCAGCTTGTCAACAAAGTCAGAAAAAGTAGATACATCCCTCTCACCCTGGACCTACTCCTTCAGTGTAGGAAAGTGTTTCCATGCAGGTCTTACTTGAACACCTGAATTAGAATTAGAATCAGAATTGTTTAACAAAAAAGAGATTTGCTTTGCTTTTTTATATTAAGTTGTTATGTTTGTAATATTTGTAATGCTATTACAGTGGTGCCTTGGTTTGCGGGCATAATTCATTCCGGAACCGTGCTGTAATCCAAAGCACTTGTATATCAAAGCAAATTTCCCCATAAGAAATAATGGAAACTCAGATGATCCGTTCCACAACCCAAAAATATTCATATAAAAATGAATAATACAAAATATAAAGTAAAAATACATAAAATAAATTAACGAACATTTTACCTTTGAAAAGAATTGTGGCTGGTGTGAGAGAGACGAGAGAGATGAGAGATATAAAAGCAGCAGGAGGGTTATTGTGTAGGACGACTTTCACTATAACTAACAGAATCACTGTGGTCTTTTGGCTCACTGGAATCTTTTTCTTTTTTGGCGACTTTCAACAAGGAACCTATCCAATGACAGTTGCTTTTGCCTCCTTTTGAGGATTTCGCAGAAATGTAACATTGCAATGTCATTAAACAGATTCGTCGCTCGCACACAAAATAATAAAATGCTTTACACACACATACACAACGTCACAATGCTATAGTAAACAGTATCCGCTCGTACGGATGTTGACTATATGAGTAAGGCACGCTGACTGAGACCAAGCATGGGAGACAATTACCCACAATCCCGCAGAGAGAGAAGAACCATCGGCTCAGCTGTGATCACGTGACACTCAGCAGGTAAAGCATATATGTACTACTTGTATTGCAAGAACTTGCTCGTTTATCAAGTTAAAATCTCTCTATTATAAAAAAAAATCTTGGTGGAAGAGAGACCAGGAAGACAAGATGTGATCTTCTCAGAAGACAATTTAATTTTATTGAGATGAAAGAGATTGGCCACGGAGTGTCTTGCGGGGACCTTAAACATTAGACTTGGTGCCAAGAGATGCAATTTGACGTCCTGCGAGAGACACTTTAATGTCACGTGAGACAAGGCTGTGAGACAACATTGAAAAACAAGTTCACGGTCATCTAACCAAGCAGTTGTTGGAATGCTTTTGGCAGACAGACATCATGTGCTCCCAGCTCTTAAAACAACGACAAGTGACAAGCAGAACACACAGCTTGCCAGCAGCAGCAGCAGGAACCCAGCAGATGATCCAACCACTTTTCGTTAGCGTGCGGTTAGCCAAACCCCCACCCCTCCATACCCCCCAAACCCCCCCATCTCCCGGCAATGCGAGCGGCAGAGACGCAAAGTGGCAAAAGGACAGCTGCTGTACAGGCTTTGAAATGATCAACGCAAACCGCGACAAGCAGAAAATGCAGCTCACCAGCAGCAAGAAGCCAGCAGATGATCCGACTGCAACTCATTAGTGTATGTTCAGCCCCCCATTCACAATGCAGGCAACGTTATATGTCCTGCGAGAAAGAGATTTAACCACGCCCTGGGCTGGAAATAAAGGACAAGTATTCTTTTTACAAAAGTTTTAAAGTAAAAGTGAAAATAATGCATATGTAACAATCCCCATGAAATTAACAATCTCTTTAAATTGTATATCTGGTAAAACAAACCCGGGTTTGGGTGAGTGAAGCAAGCAGGGGGTGGAGCCCCCTAGTTTATTAAAAGTTTTTGCTCGTCTTGCAAAACACTTGCAGACCAAGTTACTCGCAATCCAAGGTTTTACTGTATAATGTTATTAATGAAGAGGTTGTGCAGGAATGTGTAAATAAAAATATGAGCAGGTGTGGTGCATACCTCAAGAATGTGCAGACAGCTATCATCAGGTCACACATAGAATTGTCCTTCCCCTGTAACTTTAAATTCAATTGATTCAGGTGTGAAGTGATATCGACCAAAAAAGACACAATGTCCATCTCCTTCTCATCTTCTAAAAAGCAAGAAAACAGTAGCCAGGTTTCCATCCAAGGAGTTTTTGCGAAAAAATATTTAGCGCTTCAAATTTTTTACCAATATAGCTGATGGAAATGCTAATTATCGATGAAATGTTGTACATGTCGACATAATATTTTTCCGTTTAACTTTAGCGCATAAATTCCATGTCGATACTTCAGATGTCGCAAAAACTACATTGGAAACCGTTTTTGTCGGAAAAAAGGGCTTTAACGCAAATAAATGTGTCACATTTTCATCACGTGCAATCAAAACGAGAATGGCGGAGCGGCTCGCATGGTCTGGTAAAGAGAGTTTTTTTTTTTGATTAAACGTCGTTATTTTGTATTAATTCAAATTTCAGTTTTAATTAAAAACCTTAAGGGAAGCAGGTTAATTCAGTTGTTATCGCACTGTGAAGGGATGTTGAAAGGTAGGCTCACCTGTACAGATCCGATGCTGCAAACACAGCTGCATCATGGGCACTTCCAGGAGTGCCAACGCAAATGTCTCGTATCATGTACCTGTCATCAACAAGGGCCTGGGGAACAATAGATGGCCACCCTTTGCGATTAATGTAATCGCGGTAGCCTTCCGTCGGGGGAAGAATAGGCACATGCGTGCCATCCAGCGCACCGTAAATCTGTGGCACAAGATGCACCAAGGAATTGCGGTATGCAATTTCATTGGCCTCCGCTACAGTCGGAAGTCTGATATAACGCCGCATTAATTTTTCTTTAATAGCGGTGCACACAGCATATACACATCGATGGACGGTAGTTTTACTAACCACGAAAGTTTCTCCAACTACTCTATACTCGGCGCAGGTTGCCAGCTTGTAAAGGGCGATGGCAATCCGCTTTTGGGTTGGAACCGGTGGTCGGTGGCAACCTGTGATGGGCGCAACATCAGGACTGATGAATCCACACAACATGTCAAACGTCGGCCGTGTCATTATAAAATGTTGCAGCCAGAGATTTTCTGTTAAGTGTCTCTCCACCACCTCCTCCCAGAAGGTCTTATTCCGTCGTCTCTCCCATACCCGTGGGTTTCGTCGCACTGGGGTACTTTCTTCGAGCTCTAGGGCTATTCAGACAAGCAACTGCTTCATTCTGCTGTCGTCTTCGGATATTATGTACAATTCCAATTATTTGTGAAACTGAAATAACAGTAAGTTGGCAAATTTCAAAAAACTGTCTGAATAATCTCTCCATTTCTTTGTTTAGTGGAGGGGGTGTAACGTGGAAAACAAAAGGTAGATAATTTGCGACATACACAAAATTATGTATGGAAACGGCTCAAGGGCAGATTTTTTTCGCGATACAACAAAAGTTATGCGACAGTTCGTTTTGGGGGGGATGACGTCATCACGCACACCATTTTATCGATAAAAAGCCAGTTTGATGAAAACAGGCTGGAGACAGCAAATTTCGCACTTTTTTTTTACGTATATTCTGTTTGTCGATAACAAAACGTCGCAAAAAACTGGATGGAAACTTAGCTAGTGTTGCCTTTTTGCTCTTCAGCTGTGCTAGGAAATCTGTGATTTCCTCTCTGATGGCCCAAAAGCACTCCAACACTTTGTTTTTACTGAGCCATCTCATGTTATTATGCATCAGGAAGTCTTCAGCATTTGCATCCATTTCTCTGAGGAATTCCCTGAGCATGCGATGTTGGATAGAAGAGGATGCATGCAGAAAGTTTAGCATTTTCATCATGGTGTCCATCACCTTAGCATACTCATCTGACAGGCTAGAGCACAGGACAAACTGATGAATGATGCAATGGTAAGAGATGAGCTTGGGATTATCCTCTTTCATTCTTGCCACAGCTCCTCTCTCCCTCCCTACTATGGCAGGGGCTCCATCCATGGTCATGGAAATCACTTGTTTCAGCTCAGTTCTCCTCTTCATTAACATCTCCTTTATGGCCAGGTAGATGTCCTCTCCACTTGTATTGGTGTTAAGAGGTGTGGCACCTAACAGGTCTTCACAAAACTCATTCTTCTCCATGAATGTTACATAAATAACAGCTGGGCACTGTCAGACACATCAGTGGAGTCATCTACAGCTAAGTCTATGCATGGAGCCTTATGCATGGCTTCATGCAACTGTTCTAGCACACCTCTGGCAAATATCTCACTTTTCCTTGTGGCTGTTGATGGAGACAGAGGTATTTGTTTTATTTTCTCACAAAGCTTCTCTTTTTGTTTTTCCTCAAAAAGGGTATAAACTACTGCACTCAGGCACTTCTTGATAATGCCTCCATCACTGAATGGTTTTTAGTGACATCCCAAAACCCTCACAACTCTGAGGGAACACTCATTAGTGAGTTGTTGGTCAGCAAATTAATGTGTTAAAATCCTTGTTGACCAATCGTAGATGGCTTTAAGATCACTTATTTTCTGTAGCCTAACTGGCGAATTTAGTGAGTAACTTTTCTCAAATGAAATTTTATGCTTAGTTTCATAATGGCGTTTCACATTCCCACTTTTAACCACTGCCACCGTCTCAGAGCAGATGAAACATAGCAGTTTCAAGCTTCCTATGGAAATTATGAACATAAAAACCTCGGTCCATTCTGGATTGAAAGCCCGGTTTTCGGTGTCAACCTTCTGCTGTTTAGCAAATGCCATAGCACATTGACTGACAATTTCACCGCTTTTCTCTCTCTTGAGAGAAAAGAGTGCCAGCTGTTTTCACGTGGATTGCAGGTTTTCTGCGCCTCTGTTCAGTGAAGGCCTACTCTGCTTGTGATTGACTAATATTCTTGTCTTCTCCTTGACCAATCTCAGTCTTCATGCTTAAACCGAACCATCTCAAACCCATGAAGGCAACAAGTACTGGCCAATCAGAGACACATAGGAGGTCCCTTTCACTGAGTAGCGGTGTAGAAACACTATCAGAAAAGAGTTGCTGGTAAAAATGTAATCTCCGCCAAAACTAAATAAAACTCAATGATATGTCTGTTCTGGGGCTGGGAACGGACAGAACAGAGTCTGGGCCCGAACCAGGACCGCGGTCTGCCTATTAGTGACCTGTGCTTTACAGCCTCTGACTCCCACTGTCAGGCTTGCATCCCATGGCACCACCCCCAGAACGCCTCTCTCAGCCTCTCCTTCCCTGCCTCTTTCTGACAAATCACTACAAATGAGCAGCGTTTCGGCCACTCCAGCTCTCAGGTCACTCAGCTGGAGTAGCAATCAGCCCCTGAGCACCGAGGGACTTCCTCATAGCTGTCTACTTTCTCCGCCTTTCTGGTGCTCACTCATCTCTCTCTCTCACTCATTCTCTCTCTCTCTCTCTCTCTCTTTTCTTTTCTTTCAATTAGCCTTTTCCTTTTGATTCTTTTCTCTCTCCCTCTCTGTCTTGCACTTGTGCTTCCCTTTTAAAGCAAGGACATGGCACAGCTGCGGCAGTCAGCAGCTCCCGGTGCCAATTAGGGTCACAGGCAATCCTACATCTGTCTACTAAGTTCAGGGCATCCACTCCCGCATCGCATATGAGAACCGCTCTCGCCACGCTACCATACACCCACCTGCAGACGCAAGTCTGGTGATTATTTATTTAAATCTATGCAAACCAGCTGCAGACTTCACTTTACCACAGGATATAGAATCATTATGTACCAGTATCCCTCAAAACACTGCTCAACATATTGGTCTTGGGCACTTTTTTACACTTTGACTTCATTTGCAAACTTATGAATATTTCTCTCAATTGAAATTTGCTTGTCTTTAACAAAAAGTTTTTTCACCAAAACAAAGGTGTTGCCCCGTATAGCTAACTTGCATGTGTCTAATTTCGAAACACAACTTATTTACTCTGGTGACAATACTTTTTTTAAACATATTATTTCATGTTTGCGATATATTAATGATGTTTGTATAATTTGGAATAGTGATTCTGGTTTATTAGATTTGTTTCAAAATTATATCATTTAAAGTGATCCCTATCTCAAATTCACTCTCAGCTGAAGTTTACATCTATTCATTTATTAAATGTTTTAGTTACTATTGTCAGCACTTCCTTCCAATTCTCCTTATTTAGGAAAACTTCTGATTACAATACTTTACTTCATACTACAAGTTTTCTCCCTTGATCATTAGTTAACAACCTTACTGTAGGTCAGTTTTTTGCATTAAGTACTTTTGTTCTAACAATCAAGATTTTGATAAAATGGCCCTAGACCTTAAAATGTGGTTTTCATACAGTGGCTATTTAAAGAAAAGTATACACAAGGCCGTTAAACGAGCTGCTTTATTACCAAAGATTTATTACGTTCAGCACAACATAAATCAACTCCCAATACTCTGATTTACTTGCAGCCTTATATACTCTTTATATGACAACTGAATATGAATCCCTATTTTAAAACTTTGTCATGCCTTTAACTTGAACACCACCATTTCTGATTCCCCTTTTTTGGTTTTTCTTGTAGCCGTAATATCAAAGACAATGTTTTAAAATCATATCTACACGTCTTTCACATGCAACCTTCTTAAAATCTGAATTATTCAATCACTTTAGACATTTAAATATGGACTTTTACACTTCACATGAACAATATGTGAACTTTGAAAGGGGTATCTCTCTTTCTATCTCTCTCTCTGTATATATATATATATATTTACAATTATCTTGTTTGGTTATTATGTTATTTATAGTTTTCTGGATATATGTTCTCTTTTTATAATTATTATGTCTATGTTTTTTTGATCCATTATTATTCTTTCATTATTTGTATTTTTTTTGGTTACGTTGTTATTTACATTTCTGTAGATATTTCTTCTGTCTATATTTTTTGTTTAAATGTTTTGAGTTCCTCCTTTTCTAAACTTGTGTATATGAACATGTGTTTCTTACTTTTTTATTGCACTGCTACTGTGATGCCATTTTTATATGTGTGTGTTTATTTTCAATTTTTCCTTAAATTCTGAGTATCAAATAACTTTTGCAGCTTATCTGTGCTTACTAAGTTAATTTATTTTCATTGAATGTTATTGTTTTCTTCTGTATATTTATTTATATATATATATATTCTGTCCTGCGGTGGGTTGGCACCCTGCCCGGGATTGGTTCCTGCCTTGTGCCCTATGTTGGCTGGGATTGGCTCCAGCAGACCCCCGTGACCCTGTGTTCGGATTCAGCGGGTTGGACAATGGATGGATGGATATATTCTGCTGTTGCTAAGTTACAAACGCAGCACCCTGAGGCGCTTGTGCTAATCGCTGGAGACTTTAACCATGTGACGCTGGACAAAACATTACCTGCATTCTCCCAGTATGTGGACTGTAACACCCGGGGAAATAAGACTATTGACTTACTGTATGCAAACGTTAAAGACGCATACAGCGCCACCCCGCTGCCTGCGCTTGGGAAAGTAGATCATAACCTGGTTCTGCTTCAGCCTCACTACAAACCAAAAGTGAGAGTCCTACCTGTAACCACACTATCATTCAGGAAGTGGACCCCGGAGGCTGAGAATACTCTGAGAGAATGTTGTGGAACTACAGACTGGGATATCCTGCAGGGAGAGAGTCCCGAGGCTTTGGAAAACATCTTGTATTACCCCAGTCCCAAAGGTATCACGTCCTAGTGAGCTGAATGACTTTCGGCCTGTTGCTCTGACATCACATGTGATGAAGACCATGGAGAGGCTGCTGCTTCACCACCTTAGGCCACAGGTTCAACACGTCCTTGACCCTCTGCAGTTTGCATATCAGGAGAAGGTGGGAGCGGAGGATGCCATCATCTATATGCTACACCGATCCCTCTCTCACTTGGACAGAGGCAGTGGTGCTGTAAGAATTATGTTTCTAGACTTCTCTAGCGCCTTCAACACAATCCAACCTCTGCTCCTTAGGGACAAGCTGACAGAAATGGGATTAGATTCATACCTAGTGGCATGGATCGTGGACTATCTTAAAGACAGACCTCAGTATGTGCGTCTTGGGAACTGCACGTCTGACATTGTGGTCAGCAACACAGGAGCGCCACAGGGGACTGTACTTTCTCCGGTCCTGTTCAGCCTATATACATCGGACTTCCAATACAACTCGGAGTCCTGCCATGTGCAAAAGTTCGCTGATGACACTGCTATTGTGGGCTGCATCAGGAATGGGCTGGAGGAGGAGTATAGGGACCTAATCAATGACTTTGTTAAATGATGCGACTCAAACCACCTACACCTGAACACCAGCAAAACCAAGGAGCTGGTGGTGGATTTTAGGAGGCCCAGACCCCTCATAGACCCAGTGATCATCAAAGGTGACTGTGTGCAGATGGTGCAGACCTATAAATATCTGGGAGTGCAGCTGGATGATAAATTAGACTGGACTGCCAATACTGATGCTCTGTGTAAGAAAGGACAGAGCCAGTTATACTACCTTAGAAGGCTGGCGTCCTTCAACATCTGCAATAAGATTCTGCAGTTGTTCTATCAGACAGTTGTGGCGAGTGCCCTCTTCTACGCAGTGGTGTGCTGGGGAGGCAGCATTAAGAGGAAAGATGCCTCACGCCTGGACAAACAGGTGAGGAAGGCAAGCTCTATTGTTGGCATGGAGCTGGACAGTTTAACATCTGTGGCAGAGCGAAGGGCGCTCAGTAGGCTCCTATCAATTATGGAGAATCCACTGCATCCACTTAATAGTATCATCTCCAGACAGAGGAGCAGCTTCAGCAACAGACTGCTGTCAATGTACTGCTCCACTGACAGACTGAGGAGATTGTTCCTCCCCCAAACTATGCGCCTCTTTAATTCCACCCGGGGGGGGGGGGGGGGGGGTAAACGTTAACATTTAACATTATACAAAGTTATTGTCTGTTTTTCACCTGCATTATTATCATTCTTTAATTTAATATTATTTATTGTATCAGTATGCTGCTGCTGAAGAATGTGAATTTCCCATTGGGATTAATAAAGTATCTATCTATCTATCTATCTATCTATCTATCTATTACAGAATTTTTGTCATTTTTTGTTGTTTATTCCTTTAAATATATTATGTACTTAACATTTTTGTGTTGTTCTTTCCTTTGCTGCTTATACTTACCACTACTGTTAGGATGCCATGTTGCAAAGCTTCTCCATTCATGGCAACCACTGCACAACCTAACTCAGTCGCATCACAAAAATGACTAGAGAAGCTAAGAAAAATACAAATTTACTAAGGAAACTCAAAACAGAAGATAATGACAGTAATATGAAACTAATTCTACTAAGTTATAGAAATTACCATTAATGAACCATGAGGCATTTGAAATATACTAAAAGTATTATTATGAGGATGATGATGATGATTATTATTAATCCATCAATCCAATGATTTTATAAACATTTTAATATTAGTACTTGGCCTTGGCGAGGAAGGGATGATATGAAACAAGGCCTAGACTGGGTATGATTCCATTGCAGAATACCATTTATAGGTCTCAGCAGAAGTAGATAAATGCAGCATAAACTATAAATAAATAAGTTTGAGAATACCTTCAAAAATGTACTTTTTATCTATTTGATTTGATTGATGCCTAAATTCATTGTGTAAAGTGTATTTTGTTATGCTTTATTGCTTATATATTTATTTAATTCCAAAAAATAAAGCCTGTTTTTTGTTTTTAATGTAGGTGAAAAAAGGTCTAACTGAGTTTCTTTACAAAATAATGGTTCTGCATTATTTAATGGATTCAGATGGACAAATGTGGGTATGCAGCAAAACTAATCTTTATGTCATTGAGATTCTTGAAACATTTGAAGTCCCCAAAAAAAACAGCAGACATGTAAGTTTCACAATTTAGGATTTATTCATTAAAGAAAAATGTTATGTCTTATCATTTTAATGACCAAGTTATATACACAGCCCAATAGTTAATATTTTTTCTCATGCTAATCTGTACAAGATATCTTAAAAACGATTTGTTTATTGCTAGAAGTTATTTTAATAATGTGATTGGCTTAAAAAGATTTTTGGGATAGAAAAGGTAATGGTTTGCTGTTTATAGTGTTTTTTGAGTAAGATTCACTTCTATATTGACATTTAAAATCTGACAGCACTCTCTGCTTTTTTATATAGTCACATTCTTTTGACAAGCTGTTAATCCTGCTTAAAAAATATTATTTGGCCACAAATCTGTAGTCATGATGGACAGACATCACTACCCCTTTTCCTTGCAAGAGTAGTCTGAGATAAACTGATGCAGTTTTATGAGCATTTAGTTCTGAAATGCATGTTTTTGCATGTTTCAAGGAAAAAGTTAAGTAGCAGCATGCTCTGCAATGTACTGTACTTAGGATGTATAAGTTCATAAATATAATATTAAACATAGTGAAACATAAATGTAATGAATTATTATTATTATTATTATCAATCTTTTACCAAACCTGTTTTACCTAGATCAGGATGACTAAGTTCAGAACATGTCCTGGCAGCTCAAGAAAGACCAACAACTAGCACCAGAGACATTTATAAAATAAACAATGTAATACTAACATCTGTTTCACCATTTCTTAACTTCAGTTCCAAATGTGGGGAGAAAAAAGAGAACACTTGAATCTTAAAAATGTAAAATCAAATGTACCTAATGACATCAGCTGAAGTCTGCCTTAACTCGAAAGTCCAGTTGTGGGTGATGATGCAGCTTTCATTTCATGTCTGTTTTGTGGAACATATTTGAGCATAAAGAAGGGTGTTAACTTCAAGTTAATGGTTCAATATTTGTAACTATAATGTAGTGATTATCTAGTGATCATATATTTAATTTGTACTAAAATGTGGTAATTGTTCAATGTTTCACTGCCAAAACAGTTACATAGAGTATGTTAACCAAAATATTTATCTAATCTGGGACTAAAATGATCTGTCATTATTTTTACAGGGGTCCAGTGCTCATCAGTATAGTTTTTTGGATATCTTCGCAAAGATTTTTTGCAGACCACCAAAGGAAGTATTTGATCTTGAAATGAACAAGCAAGAGAACTCTTCTTCAGACCCATTAATGGATGACAAGGAATTTAAAAGTGAAGCATTTCAGAGACCCTATCAGTATCTTAAAAGATTTCACCATCATGACAGTCTTGATAGTTTTACTTACCATGGTGTTGAAGGAACACATGTTGAGTGCTTACAGTTGTTTTTTATATATTGTGGCATAGTGGATCCATCCTGGGCAGAGTTGAGAAACTTTGCCTGGTTTCTGAATTTACAGCTAGCAGATTGCGAAAACTCAGTTTTCTGTGATTTTAATTTGGTTGGTGATACTTTACAGGGTTTTAAAACCTTTGTAGTTGACTTCATGATTCTTATGGCTAGAGATTTTGCAACACCCTCACTTAATATCTCAGACCAGAGTCCTGGAAGACAGCAAGTAAATTGGGATGGAGTCAATGAAGATGATCTTGCTCCTTTCCGTATTAGAAAGAAATGGGAATCAGAACCGCATCCTTATATTTTCTTCAATGATGATCATGTTTCCATGACTTTTATTGGTTTTCATCTCCAACCAAATAACCAAAAAGGGGTTGATGCTATTAATCCTAAAAATGGCCTGATTATAAAAAAAAACATTATGACTCGGCAGCTCTATGAAGGTCTTAAACTTCAAGGAGTTCCATTTAACATCAACTTTGATGAACTTGAAAGACGTGAGAAGATAAAGCGTATTTGCAATGTTCTTGGGATACAGGACCCTTCAAGACTTGATGAAACCTATGAACTGACATTAGACAACATATTAAAGATGCTTGCCATTCACATGAGGTTTAGATGTGGTATTCCAGTTATTATAATGGGAGAAACTGGATGTGGGAAAACAAGGCTTATCAAGTTTCTCTGTGAGCTGCGAAGAAGTGGTGCTACAACTGAAAATTTGAAATTAGTGAAAGTTCATGGAGGAACATCTGCAGAAATAATTTATTCTAAGGTCAGAGAAGCAGAGCTGTCTGCTACTGACAATAAGCAGAAATATGGCTTTGATTCTGTTTTATTTTTTGATGAGGCCAACACAACTGAAGCTCTAAGCAGCATTAAAGAAGTTCTTTGTGACAAAACTGCTGAAGGATATCCTCTTATTGCTAATTCAGGTCTGCAGATCATAGCAGCCTGTAATCCCTACAGGAAGCATACAAACGAGATGATTGAACGCCTAGAGTCAGCAGGCCTCGGGTATAGGGTCAGAGCTGAAGAAACTGAAGAGAAGCTTGGTTCTATTCCACTGAGGCAGCTTGTGTACAGAGTGCAAGCATTACCTCCAAGCATGATTCCTCTAGTCTGGGACTTTGGTCAATTAAATGACCAAACCGAAAAAATTTATATTAAGCAAATAGTACAAAGAGTGGTTCACTCTGCCTCAATAATGAAGAATTATGCAGAAATGATAACAGATGTGTTGTCTACTTCGCAGTGTTTTATGAGACAGACTAGTGATGAATGCAGCTTTGTTAGTTTGAGGGACGTGGAACGATGCATGGCTGTTTTTGAATGGTTCTTTAAGAATCATGTGATGCTGCTTAATGAGCTAAATGCTTTTCTCTGTAAAATTTCTCAAGGCAAAAACAATCCACAAGAAAGAGATCCAGTTATCTGGTCACTGGTAATGGCAGTAGGAGTTTGCTATCATGCCTGTTTGGAAAAAAAAGAATCCTACAGAAAAAAGATTTGTGTGCATCTGCCTAAATCTTACCTTGAGTCTCAGATTCTAAAAGAAATCTACCTAATGCATGATCTTTTTCTTAATGGTGTTTATTTGCAAGACAAGACAATTGCACGAAATAATGCATTGAAGGAAAATGTTTTTATGATGGTAATCTGCATTCAGCTGCGTATCCCACTCTTCTTAGTAGGCAAACCTGGTAGCTCCAAGTCCTTAGCCAAAACATTAGTGGCAGATGCAATGCAAGGCCAGGCAGCACACTCTGATTTATACAAGCAACTAAAGCAGATCCACCTTGTGTCTTTCCAGTGTAGTCCTCACTCCACGCCTGAGGGCATTATTAACACTTTCAAACAATGTGCTCGGTTCCAAGAGGGGAAGAATTTGAATGAGTACATCTCTGTGGTTGTCTTGGATGAAATTGGCTTAGCTGAAGATTCGCCCAAGATGCCTCTGAAGACCTTACATCCACTTCTAGAAGAAGGGTGTATTGATGATGATCCTCTCCCACATAAAAAAGTAGGCTTTATTGGCATTTCCAACTGGGCTTTAGATCCAGCCAAGATGAACCGTGGTATTTTTGTTTCTCGCGGGGATCCAGATGAACAAGAGTTGATAGAAAGTGCTAAAGGGATCTGTTCCTCAGACCTGATTATGCTTAATAAATTAAAAGGTCTTTTTAAAAATTTTGCTAGAGCATACTTAGAAATCTGTAGCAAACAAAATAAAGAATTTTTTGGACTCCGTGATTATTACAGCTTGATAAAGATGATATTTGCAATCACAAAAGCCTCGGGCCGGGAGCCAGGAGCGGAGGATGTTGTAATAGCAGTTCTGCGAAATTTTAGTGGAAGAGATGACATCAATGCAGTCCAAATCTTCAGTGCACATTTTAGTGACAAACTTAATCAGGAGGCAGTTAACACAGTTGAACTTATAAGGCAAAACATTTATCCCAGTCAGGATGGAGAATGCCGGTATCTTCTGATATTGACCAAAAATTATGTCGCCCTTCAGATACTTCAGCAAACACATTTCTTGCATCAAAACCAGCCTGAAATTATTTTTGGTTCCAGCTTTCCTAAAGATCAAGAATATACCCAGATTTGCCGCAATATCAACCGTGTAAAGATCTGCATGGAAACAGGCCAGACCATTGTTCTACTGAACCTTCAAAATCTGTATGAAAGCCTTTACGATGCCCTTAATCAGTATTATGTGTGCCTTGGTGGACAAAAGTATGTGGATTTGGGACTGGGCACGCATCGTGTTAAATGTCGTGTGCAAAAGGACTTTCGGCTTATAGTCATTGAGGAGAAAGATGTTGTTTATAAGCAGTTCCCGATCCCTCTTATTAACAGGCTTGAAAAGCATTACCTTGATATCAATACAGTTCTTAAAAACAACCAGAAAAGGATTGTCCAGGAGTTAGAGAGTTGGGTGAATGTTTTCGTTCATGTTGACAATCAGCAAGTTGGCATATTGGAAAAACAGGCCTATAGCCCATCGGATGTCTTCATTGGCTATCATTCAGACACTTGCGCGTCAGTAGTTTTACAATTGGCTCAACGACTTAAGGGAAATTTGGAAGGTTTTGAATTGAAAAAACAATTATTGGAAGAGGCTAAAAGCATTCTGTTAAACTGTGCTACACCTGATTCTGTAGTGAGGCTAAGCTGCACTGAATTGTCAAATGGGGAGACAGAACATTGGATAAAGGAATACTTTGAAGTTCAGAAGCACAGCTGCCTGGCAGACTTTATTATTTTACGTGCAAAGCAGAAAGATCAGAGTCAAACTGTTTTTGCTGAAGTAAGTATTATATGGGTTCTTTCATTTGTGTTTTTGGTTCTTTACACAAATGTATTACTTATAAACTGTTTAGTGAAATTTGTAGGTGTGGCACTTCTTTGTTTAATTTTTTTCTAGAGTAAATTCATACTCTCAGCAACCTGTTGAGGAAAGAAAAAAATACATACTTATTTGATTAAAATTGCTGCTTTCAAACAAACCCCCCCAAAAATTAAAATGTCATAATAAATTACATTTTGTGGACAATTTTGCAAAATAGATATTTGTTATACAAAATTCTGTTTAGCCATACATTACAAAGTAAACACACAAGATCTTTAACCCAGAAAGATTTTGCCTTTTGAAAGACTTTTGTGTGATCTAGTTTACAGAGTTCTGCTATTGGTTATACCAGGCATTGAAATGCATTATTATGATTTTAAAGTTATTTTTCACTTATTCCTGAAAAAGATTTTTTGGGCTTATATATGTATTTCAATGGTAAAATTAAATTATTCGATAACTGTCAGGTCAGCAGTTGGTCACTTATGGTCAGTCATATGCCTACTGATACAGCAAGTTTAGTGTGAACTTTTAGTGCATGTTATGGTTTTTTTAGAAAGTCTAGTACTATGTCACTATGTGATTATTTACTGCAAACAACATGACAATGTGAAATGCTTATAATAAACATGATCTCGGAATAATAAAAGGAAAAAAACTTGCAGATGATTTTACCTTGAAAAAACAAAAGTCACCTTTCAGTCTCTCACTTGTGTAGATATGTTATTATCTGTAAGACAATTTGTAATCAAAGAACATGTAATGAATGGCTCTGCAAACAAATGTAGGGCTAAAAAAATAATATGACACCTTGACAAATTCTATTGTAGATTACTCCCAATTATTATGGTGAGAAATTATATGTTCTGTAGTAGACAATGGCAGTATTTTTGAATTATACAGATTACATTTTATCATATTTACATATCTTTATGATTTCACTCGAAGTGCTTCAGGTCCCTAATTTAACTTTAACTGTGATTGTGCTAGTTATAGAAAAATCATTATATGAATTTATCAAATAAAGAAAAATCTGTGACAGAATCAGAAGCAGTTAAATACATTTCAATAGATGGCACATTGCAAACATTAACACCAGAGGGTAACTGTTGGATAGACAGAAGTCAAATTTTTGTATATTTATTTAGATTATGTATTGGAAGCTCCTTGCCTTGAAGATCAGTCCATGGTTGTCTGTGTACTCAGTTCTGACAAGATAAGTTCAAACCCAGCAGACTACATTAAAATGATCTGGATACAAAATGAGTTCATATTTCTTTCTTTTTTTTTATTATGCTGTCACTTATATTCTGTTGAACATGTAAATAACAGAGTCACTCATTCAAGGTTTGTGATGCTTCATTTTTCATAGGTTACTACTTTTTCTCGGCTCCTGACAGCATGTGATGTTGAGACTTTGGGAAGAGATACTGCTGACAATTACAAAATACAGCTGCTGTCACTGCAGCAATTTGATACAGAACACTCATTCTTGAGAAAAATTAGGTAGGTTAAGAGGTATTATTTTGTAATTTCTCAAGCAAGAATGAATGTTAAGTTTTGAGTAATATTGTTGCAGAAGCCTGTATTTGCTGCTCAATATTACAGCCAAAAGGAATTTGATGCTACATAGGCTATTTTCATTTACTGCAAAATACTATCCAAAAACCATACACACACCTCAAAACAGGTGACAGAGAACAAAACACTTCATCGTTTGAGAAAAATAGTTTTATTTTAAAACTAATTTAGCTTCTTGAAACAAATAGTGGTGAAGGCAGCACATCATCAAACAATAAAAATGTGATGTTGCAGGAAAATGGGAAAGTTTCTTGTCTATTGTTGGTTCTTTGCAATGTCTTGTTGTTTTGGTCTGGACAATAAGTCTAAATATTGCCTGTTTCAATGACCACCAGCAATTAAAAGTGTATGTTAAAGCATTCTCATACTGGCAGTCTGTGAGTAAGCATATAGATGGTTTTATCTTTTTATCTAAATATTACTTTCAAAATTATCTCAATAAATATTATAATTCTCTATGTGTTCTTTCTTCTCTCAGTTCTCTCTGTAACTAGACTATTTCAACAAGTTCTTGGTTACACAAAGGATTTTATGCCTGACCTTCAGTTCTTCACTTGTTTTCTACTTTGTCTCTGGATGTTTACATTTCAAAAGGACCTTCTGTCTAAAATAATTTTGTGTATGTGGATAAATACAGGATGTGTATGTAAATATTGCATATCACATATGTCTGCATAACTGTTTAAAGCATAATCACAGTGGTATACTAATTATATATTACATTAGCTGCACATGACAAGGAGATGTGTCTATATTTTTTTTACCTTATACATCTATTTAAAGGATAAGTATGGTATTTTTCAAGTTGTTTCTTCGCTTTCATGGTATATGTCAGGTGTCTGGAATGCTTACCAGACACCCAGTTGTCTTCTTAATCCCTAATAGTGCGTAACTGAAATTGAACAGTGGCAATTGATAGTCACAACAAAGTTTAAATTGTCAAAAATGTGCAAGTGCATCTTTATTCCAATCACAAAGATTCCAAAGTGCACTTCATAAATATTTAATAGAGAGATGTTCATAAAAACAGTGCATTCAAAAAGGAAATATCATAAATAGTTACAATCAACTAAAAATCCTTGAGCAGCACCTCTTTAAATATCTCCTATGTTTCTATAGCTCACCAATAAAGCATACCCTCGCACTCAGTCCATAAGCAGTGACCACATCACTAGACTCACCACCTTCACAACAAACTTCACTAGCAATGAATTGCTTGCCCCACTTTCTCGTGCTGTACCTCCAATGGCCATGCTGACCACAGTTCCTCATCTGGAAAACTCGTATGTTTTCACTACTCTGTGCCATCTGCCCTGATGCACTTCACCTCAAACTTGGCTGTGCCATCAGTTCCTTCATGCTACCCGTTGCTGTGCAGGGTGCCCTCTCTGCCACCTCAAGTCGGAACTTCAAAGTCTAATGTAGATCCATTGTCTACCTAGCCTCCGCAGTCCCATCAGAGGTTTGATGCAGCAACGTTCTGTTGCATATGCCTGTTATCTTACCCTACCCCGTCAGCCACACCATGTCATCCTGTTTTTCTACCAGCACTACCTCTATGTGCAGAGCAGCACCGTGTTTCAAATATGCACCTGCCATTTTTTAACAGTCCTATGGGCCTCACAGCATATATTACTTTATATTATGGAATTGCACTCTAATGTGAAGCATATTTTGTACATTTTAAAAAATAACTAGCCCACTCTTGCTTTTTATAATGAAGCTAATGGATATCGGGATTCCAAGCTGAAAAAAGCCTCAAACCTTACTCAATACATCCACTTTCAAGTAAGCAAAGGTTTCAATTTAAGAAAAAGATCCTTCTACATTATTTATTTTTTCCTAACTGACACCTAGTTTTCATTCATCACCTTCTGTGTTATTTTACATAACCTACAGAGCAACATTCACATCGTGTGGCAACGTTGTGGTGAACAGCCCATGTTAAAAGTTTTATTGTACTTTGCACAAATAATAAATCTGAACTGAACTGATTACACTGCATTGCATTTTAAACAGCCTTAGATTTTTGAAAGAGGCAACCAACCTGCACTTTTCTGTGTCATGTTGTGCACATGCACAATAAAAAAAAAAAAAACTGTTTTTTCTTGGATTTATAGGTTCCCATCTTGTTATCTTCCTTTCCATCATACTTTCAATCATCCCACTTCTGCCACCACTCTGCTTCCTTTTGGAGGTCCCAAAAATCTTCGAGTGTATCCTTTATGTAACTTTATTTTTCTCCCCTTTCTTTTTATTTCAAATATATCTAGCATTTGTGTCTTGTACCTTTTTACTTCTTTTACTGTATCTTTCTTTACCATTTAACGTTGTTATAGTCCATATTCCAGCTGTTAACCTTTCTTTGCCAGTGTTTTCATTACTGGTTAGAACCATTTGTTTTGAAGACTTGTTTTATGTATCTGAATCATTCTTACCCTGTGTAGATGATTAGCCCAATGGCAAAGGCCCTGTTACCTCAGGACAACTGGCCTTTGGTCCATAGCTCCAATCCAATATTCATACTAATGGGTATGAGTAAAAATACTGATTTTCCAATTAATCGTTATTTTTCATTTAAACAATTCAATATCAATTCTTAAAGTCTCAAGATCGATCTTGTGAATCTCTGTCCTGCTCAATTAATATATGTAGATTTTTGCTTATCTTCGTTTTATGACATCCAATCCACTAGATGGAGGTAATATGGCTGATAAGGCTTTCTACTGAAAAAGCACTTTACTATCTCACGTAAAATGGTGTGTCCTCTTTAACTGAAATCAGCATCTTAGTCACTTAAATCAGATGTGTGGACTTACAATGGATTCAAACAGTGCATTGGTAAAGAACAACTATATAAAATCAAAGCCATATGTAAGCTGTGCAAATTAGTATTATTGCAACACAAGTTTGAGAAATCATTTACCCTGATGTCACCCATAAGTGTATTCTCAGTTGACACCCAAGTGAGTAGAGACTAAACAATCTACACTGGAGTCAGTGAGTAGCTCTAAGCTTCCGTTTAATTTGCTTTGTGCCCAAAAAATAACAGAATCTATAGCAGTTTTATCCGTAAAGATATGAGACCCTACACCATTGTTAAAAACAAGGGCTTTTGACAAATGATACAGGTTTTTGAACTGCAGTATGCTGTACCAACCAGAAAGAAATGAAGTGAAGTTATTGTTCCGAGGCTTTAGGAAGGTCTTAAGCAAAGAATCTCCATGTCTGTCAGGTCAGTCGAGAGAATAGCTATAACTTATGACAGCTGACATCAAGGGCAGAAGATTCCTTTGTGACAATCACACATTAAAAATGACTAGGCACCTATGGTGGCTATGTTGCAGACAAGCGCACTACATGTCAGTCACACCAGGAGCAACCTCATTGCCTATATACAGAGCTGCTGAGATGACTCACTGTCATTCCAAAAACTTTTCTAGCATTTCCAATGCGCTGCTCCATAACATGACCACATCAATCACGAGTTTGTGTTTTGCGAAGTCTAATAAAAGTTGCTTCTCTTTAAACATGTGGCTAGTTGTACTGCTACAATGGAATAATTTGCCATGCACATTACCCAGTAAAGCAAGTGGGCAATTCTTGGAATTTTCAGAGCAGCCTATGATAAAAAATTCAGCATGTGCACAAAGCAGCCAACTTGAAGTAGCTTCATAATAGCAGCATTATCAGTCATGATGACTGGTTCTTTTTCTTTCATGTTCCATTTATTCAATGTCGCTGTCAACAAGGATGAAGACTAGATTATTGTTTTTTAATACTTCCTTGTTGTCTGATATGTGCAACTTATAGAATTATAGAAAGACATGAGTCTTCCCACTGTATCTTTAATTTCGACTAATGCAAGACTATTTTAAATGTCTAATAGGGGAATATATTTGGCCTATAGTATAGTTAAAGGGTGTCTATATGGAGATTCATAACATATGGATAGGTTATTCAATAACAATTTTTATTTAAGAAGCAATATTTGATTATTTTATAATAATATTATTCACAAGATGATATAGATGTCTATAAAGTAGATGCCATTACATTTCTTTAAAACAACTAGTCTCCCCATAATATGTGTGGGTTTTGATGTAGCGATACATATGTTAGTTAAATTATGGTAAATTTTGAATGAGTGCAGTGCTATGAGAAAAGTTTGTTTTTTTTAAAGAGAAGTGATATTTTGTTCCATATCTTCCAAATACTGATGTTAACTGTTCATTACTAATCAAGTATTTCTTCTTAAATGTCATTCCATGCTTATGCATATTATGAACTCACTATGTAGACATCCTTCAAATAAAGTGTTACTGTAATTTGTTACATTATATTATCTATGGTTAAGTAATTTCTAAAAAAGCCACCACTTTAAATATATGCATGCTAATTCGTCAAGATAAAATCAATATTGAATCAAAACTGGGCATTGTGAATTGGAATCTAATCGAAATCTGAGATCTAGAAAGTAAGTGTAAATGCCAAGTTTCATCAAACTCAAAAATGTTAATGCAAAAAACATTTTTGAAAATTTGTTGTATTAAAAAGGAATGACCCTGCACACTCAAAGTACTTAATTTTTCCTAGTAAATATAATGATTGACACCTTAATTTTTGGCAAAATTATATTTTCAATACACAAATCAATATGAATACATCAGAATAATTGTCAAAGGTAGATCTCTACAGTAAATTTATTTCAGCTTTCTATTGTATGTAGTTTTTATGTTTTTAGTCTGCACTTTTATATTGAATACTATACAACAAAATACATATATAGTTCAGTGTGTCTAACTGAAAACAGCTTTTCAGTTTTGCTGCTAGATTGTTTTATAAACTCTTTTTTTCTTTACTGCAAAGGTATTTCCTGGATGATGGGCATATAAACAAAATTCTGGTCATTCAATCTGTCTTTGAAAATAGTTCTCAGAGTGCTAACCTGATTGCTTCAGCAAAGTGAGTTCTTTCTGTCTTTAACACTCTCAAGCTTTCATTACACATATAACATCTTTTAAAACGTTTAAAACATTTGGATTAAAAAAGTTGTTAATTAAGATATAAGTAAATTGATCATAGCAAGTAAGTTATCTGGTTTCAGCAGTTCTTGAAACTTGAGTATTTTTCAAAATTGTATGTTTTTTTTAACTTATGTGAAACAGCAGTAAAACTTGTATTTAAGACTTTACTTTTCCTGTTAATGATAGATCTTTCTTGTGTGGTAGGATTAGAGCAGCCCCTTTATGTATACCTGTCTGTGCCTCTCTGTCTAGAAAGGTATATGCAAATACCAAATTTTATTTATTATGTTGAATTACCATCTTTATTTGTATTTTTTTTAACATTAAATACCAAATGTCAGATTTATTTACACATATGAAACTGAATGCTGACTGTTGCTCTCTCTCTCTATCTCTCCCTCTCCCTCTCTCTCTCTTTCTCTATATATATATACTAGGGGGTTACCCCCTGCTCGCCAACCCCGTGGCCTGCGCTACACTATGTGGATTTCACTTTCACCAAACAACAAAACTTTTAATTCTCACGGATAAGCCCCTTCATTGGGAAGAAACACTACTTTTCCCTGATGGCAACACAAATTAGACAATCTACAAATCTCCGACTTAAAGTTTAAATTCAAACAATATATTCGATCTCTTTTCACTGTTATTTCACTGAGTAATAATTTCCGTTTGTTTGAGCTAATGTGATCTTTACTGTCATTTTTTTGAGACTTTCGAATTTTCATACTTCCATTATCTCTAACTTGCTCTGCATGTGTATCGCGCCAACATTTTTGAATTCTTTACGATGTTCTACTTTGATATATACTCTTTGTCTTTTATTTCCGGCCCCAGGCGTGGTTAAATCTCTTGCCACAAAATCTCATCTCGTGGGACGTGAAAGTGTCTCTCTGAGAAAATCATGTCTTGTCTCTATCCCAATATTTTTTTATTATAATATATATATATATCGTTATTTTATTTTATTTTTTTAGATATGCTGCAATGAATGAAATTAACAAATGTATTAAAGAAGATGTATCAGTGTTTGTTTATTTTATAACAAAGCTTCCAAGAATGCATGGTGGGACATCATATGTAGGGTTTCATGGAGGTAAGACTACTTTTCAGTTTATGCAACAGAATAGATCCATAATTCCAGTGTGCATGCATATTTATGTGCAGTTCTTGTGGTTTTGCACTTCATTTTTCATTTTTTTCATTTAAATTGTAGGTGATTTGTTTTTACTACCAGTGTTTGGGCATTTTTGGTTACTTTAATTGCAAATCTTGATCCTTCCAGTCCATCCACAGATATTTGCATACATTCAAATATTTCTTACTTGAAGCAAGGAGTGGATTAGTATATTGGTTATTTAGCAACAGTATGAATAATATGAGGGATCTGAGTTAAAATTAACTGTCCATTTATGTTTTTTCTTATTATTTTAAGTGAACAGAAAAATACATTTATTTTTAATCAGTGTTAGGGTATATATATATATATATATATATATATAATTAACTAAGCCGGAAGACAAGTAGCCACCCATGGAAAGCACGCCGGAAGGGGCGTGGATTCACTAAGCCGCCGACAAGTAAGACACCTAAGACCATTGGATACGGAGACAACTCGCAGAGCCACACCCACCAACTCGAACGCGACAAGTCTGAAAAAACGACATCATTAATATTCGGCAGGGCTACAGTACACACCTCTGAGCCACGTTGACTTTTTGGTTACGAGGCACGACTGCGTGCACCATAGCAAACTGTTTTACACGCTAAATACAGCAATTTGCATCCGCGACAAACATGCGTCTTCTTAGATGGTCCTGCAGGAACACGGAAGACGTTTCCCCGCCCACCAACACTCCTTTTTTCCTGGCCCGCATCTACCCTTGCTCTCTAGGCATTCACACTGCCTGCTCATGTGCCCGGACGCAAAAACTCTCCGACCACCCAGTTAGTCCCTTTCGTCTGTGCTATGAGTCCACATACACCTCTGAGCCACGTTGACTTTTCATTATTATTTTCGGTTACGACACCCGACCGCGTCCCCCATCGAAAACCTGCCTATCAGTCGGGTTTTTTTGGAAAATGTCATTGACGAAACTGTTGCTCTCAAACTTTGCAACATGGCTGTTGGCTTTGTTTGCCAGCATTGGCATAACTTCGGCGACGTGATCACAGACTGCAACAACTCACCACACAAGGACGCCCCTGTCTCCCGAGGCATTCACACTGCCGGAAGACAGCCATGGGATACGCAGAAAACAGCCATGTCAGTCAACGCAGATCAGACACCCAGGCAAACAACACTGAATAATCAATAGCTGCAACTACTTTGCCCGCCCCAACTCCTCACCTGAGTCGGTTTCGTCTGTGTTCAGCAGTGTTTCCCAAACTCAGTCCTGGTGAACCCCTGTGGCTGCAGGGTTTTGTTCCAACCAGATTCCTAATCATTAATGCCGGTGAAACTCATCAGGGATAAGTCGTTTTTTCAAACGCAGCCATGTAGCAGATTAGTCAGGATGTAATAATCCGTGATGAATGCGCACCTCCGCGCTGAGTGAAAAGACAATGTATATTGAGTCTAGAAAACATGATCAGCAAGTCTTTGATAGGCTGCAACAAAATGATGAAAGAACGGGCTCATTTTTTTCACACAAGCTGAGTGGGTGGGTGTTAGTTAGTTAATTAGTTACTCAAAGCATTTCAAGATTTAATATGCACAATCGGTAACACTGCAAAAATGTTGCTCTCTCCAGAGTTCCATCTTTTCATTCACTTACTGTTGTATTCTCAGACCAACCCGTTTTAGACAACTGTTTCTTTCTGGAAGTGTTTAGCATTCAATAAATAATTATGCATGATATTGAGCATTAACAGGTCTCTGATGCCCCTGGATGTCCCGTACTGCACGCGCACTACACTGAATGGATCAACCGGGGCTTGCATTTGTTCCCCACGAACAAGGAATTCCCAGGAAGTCCGGTTCATACGCTCCCACTGATTACGTCCCTACCCTTTATACCCCTTACCCCCGATACTACCATGGTCGGGTGACACAAAACACAGCATCAATCCAGCTGTAAGCCGTGTTGACTGTTCATTTGCCTTCCATGGCCACCGCTTCAAATGTATTTCATTAAAACAACACTTCTTTCAATGTTATACAGATTCCTGCATCAGGTAACTGCAAGCGCGCTACACTGAATTGATCAACGTGCATCTATCTGGCGCAGAAAGGCGTGTGTAAGCCGTTGGACCCCATTCGTGCTGCAAACCAGGGAATTACCAGTAACTCCAAGTCATACGCTCGCACTGATTACGTCCCTGCCCTTTGTACACACCCCCAGCCCCACGCTACTACCGTGGTCGGGTAACTTGGTGGATTATATATAGAAAAGCGAGGTGCATGTGGACTCTGCCCGAGCGCCATCCACCCCCATCCCTCAGTCTGGGAGGAGAAGGCACGATAGCGGTCGGCCAGTTTTCAGTCGTGGATAATTGCGTGTTGGTTCGTTCCGTGCATTATTACAATGTTACTTTTCTTGGTGATTTATTACATTACCCATTTTTCAAATGTTAATTTTCTCCCTGTGCTTAAAAATCATTAAAAAAAAAATGCCTGATTATGCGGCGTATGGTACGCCGCGGGTTGGCTAGTATATATATATATATATATATATATATATATATATATATATATATATATATATATATATATATATATATATATATATACAGTCATATGAAAAAGTTTGGGAACCCCTCTCAGCCTGCATAGTAATTTATTCTACTTTCAACAAAAAAGATAACACTGGTATGTGTTTCATTTCCTAGGAACATCTGAGTACTGGGGTGTTTTCCGAACAAATATTTTTAGTGAAGCAGTATTTAGTTGTATGAAATTAAATCAAATGTGAAAAACTGGCTGTGCAAAAAGTTGGGTTCCTTTGTAATGTTGATGATTTGAATGCATGTAACTGCTCAGTACTGATTACTTACAACACCAAATTGGTTGAATTAGCTCGTTAAGCCTTGAACTTCATAGACAGGTGTGTCCAATCAAGAGAAAAGGTATTTAAGGTGGTCAATTGCAAGTTATGCTTCCCTTTGACTCTCCTCTGAAGAGTGACAGCATGGGATCCTGAAAGTAACTCTCAAAAGATCTGAAAATAAAGATTGTTTAGTATCATGGTTTAGGGGAAAGCTACAAAAAGCTATCTCAGAGGTTTAAACTGTCAGTTTCAACTGTAAGGAATGTAATCAGGAAATGGAAGGCCACATGCACAGTTGCTGTTAAACCTAGTTCTGGCAGGCCAAGAAAAATACAGGAGCAGCATATGCGTAGGATTGTGAGAATGGTTACAGACAACCCACAGATCAACTCCAAAGACCTGCAAGAACATCTTACTGCAGATGGTGTATCTGTACATCGTTCTACAATTCAGCGCAATTTGCACAAAGAACGTCTGTATGGCAGGGTGATGAGAAAGAAGCCCTTTCTGCACTCACGCCACAAATAGAGTCGCTTGTTGCATGCAAATGCTCATTTAGACAAGCCAGATTCATTTTGGAATAAAGTGCTTTGGACTGATGAGACAAAAATTGAGTTATTTGGTCATAACAAAAAGAGCTTTGCATGGTGGAAGAAGAACACCGCATTCCAAGAAAAACACCTGCTACCTACTGTTAAATTTGGTGGAGGTTCCATCATGCTGTGGGACTGTGTGGCTAGTTCAGGGACTGGGGCCCTTGTTAAAGTCGAGGGTCGGATGAATTCAACCCAATATCAACAAATTCTTCAGGATAATGTTCAAGCATCAGTCACAAAGTTGAAGTTACGCAGGGTTTGGATATCCCAACAAGACAATGACCCAAAACACAGTTCAAAATCTACAAAGGCATTAATGCAGAGGGAGAAGTACAATGTTCTGGAATGGCCATCACAGTCCCCTGACTTGAGTATCATCGAAAATCTATGGGATAATTTGAAGCAGGCTGTCCATGCTCGGCAGCCATCACATTTAAGTGAACTGGAAAGATTTTGTATGGAAGAATGGTCAAAAATACCTCCATCCAGAATCCAGACATTCATCAAAGGCTATAGGAGGCATCTAGAGGCTGTTATATTTGCAAAAGGAGGCTCAGCTAAGTATTGATGTAATATCTCTGTTGGGGTGCCCAAATTTTTGCACCTGTCTAATTTGGTTATGATGCATATTGCATATTTTCTGTTAATCCAATAAACTTAATGTCACTGCTGAAATACTACTGTTTCCATAAGGCATGTCATATATTAAAAGGAAGTTGCTACTTTGAAAGCTCAGCCAATGATAAACAAAATTCCAAAGAATTAAGAGGGGTTCCCAAACTTTTTCATATGACTGTATATTGTAATGAGAATGACCCAGAGACATTGGGAAGGTTTGGGGCAGCCACCCATATAATATTTCCCGGCTGCAAAATTGATTAAACAGAACAGACATGTTCACACGACTGAGTCCAAAACAGAACTGATCATTGTCTTTAAGAAGAGAGCTTTTAAATAAATGCTCGCAGAGCATGTGATGTCATCAGGACTGGAACCGAAAGTGACGTCGTTGGTTGCCCCTGAACCAGGTGAGATTTCCCGGGAATGGTCTGCAAGGAATTAAGAGAGAGAATTAGTGCTCTTTCCCACCCCCTAGTCCGGCATGGAATTACATTTATTCAGGCCATTTAGTTGTCCCCTAAACATGCGTGTGTGACAATATATATATATAATTAGTACATCTGTACTAGTATTCAAATGTCATCTATCAATTTATGAAAATTGTATCTGTCATTTTCTTAGACGGAGAAACTGCATTCTGAAATGTGTAAGCATTCTGCTGAAAAAAGGCCACCTTCGTCAGGCAAGCCACACCTTTATACTGATACCTAACAAAACAGAAATTAAACAGTTGTATTGGGTTGAATTGATATGGGAAAATAGTTGTCACAGTACAGATGCAACAATTGGAACATTCTAAATTCTTCTCAATATGCTATATATCCCCCTCATTATTTTGTAATTTGTGTCTAAATAATATAAAAAGGTGAAATGTTCATTCACTAGTAATATGTATGATAGGTGTAATCCGATTTTTCTTTGTGCTTACATGAATTCATTTTCTCTGAAAATTGCATGTGTTGATGAAGTTAATGAAGTCTGTTTGATATCTTGCCCTTTGTAGGTGTTTGGAGTTCTGTTCATATTGATGATCTCAGAAAGTCAAACGATATATTTTCTGATATTACAACTCTGAAAAATATGACAATTAGTCAGTTGTTTGAAGAGAAACCTGAAGGTAAGACTTTCTGAATGATGTTAAATTATTTTTGCACATACTTTTGGTTAATCTGTCTGTGCCATTTGTTATATACTCTATAACAGTATTGATCAAATGTAACATTTGAATTACTGACCCAGAAAAAGGACATTTTTTGTTTTTAGTCTGTGGCTGTTTCAAAGAACACAATGTCCCTAAAATAATTTGTGCCGACTAGAAATTGTATACTTATTAAAATAGTTTCACTGACAGTTTAAAAGCTAAAAATGATATGAGTATGCTATACTGTATAAACTGTTATGCTGCATGTACCAGTGTTTTGGAGAGATTTAAGGATATGCTGGAAATTAAAAAGTAAATCAGAATTGAATTAAGATGGTTTTAAAATGGATCAATGAATTACTACTGGGAAAAGGAACAGCCTTCAGAATGATGCTCCCACATCCTAATACATAAGTAAGCTCAGTTAACATTAGTGTGTCTCCTTAAAAAATCAGATTAAAGTGACATGTTTTTTGTTTTCTAATTACCTTTAGTAATATTATTAATTTTCAAATATTTCTTTTTACATTCGAATTTTTTTAGCCCATTATTGGCCTTTAAACTTATCATTGTCTTCTCATAAACACTTAAGAAAAATGTAAAGCTGTTATAGAACAACAAAGAACTCTGAATGTAATATGCTTTCTACATTTAAGCAACCAAAAATGTAGAGATTGAAACTTATTGTTGTGATACAACAAAGATATCAATGCATGTTTAAAGCACATTTACAACCCCAATTCCAATGAAGTCGGGACATTGTGTAAAACGTAAATAAAAACAGAATGCAATGATTTGCAAATCCTTTTCAACCTATATTCAATTGAATACAGTACAAAGACAAGAAATCGAATGTTCAAACTGATAAACTTTATTGTTGTTTTGCAAATCTTCACTCATTTTGAATTTGATGCCTGCAACACGTTCCACGTTCCAAAAAAGCTGGGACAGGGACATGTTTACCACTGTGTTATATCACCTTTCCTTTTAACAACACTTAATAAGCGTTTGGAAACTGAGGACACTAATTGTTGAAGCTGTGTAGGTGGAATTCTTTCCCATTCTTGCTTGATGTACAACATTTTCAATGGGAGACAGGTCTGGACTGCAGGCAGGCCAGTCTAGTACCCGCACTCTTTTACTATGAAGCCATGCTGTTGTAACACATGCAGAATGTGGCTTCGCATTGTCCTGCTGAAATAAGCAAGGACATTCCTGAAAAAGACATTGCTTGGATGGCAGCATATGTTGCTCCAAAACCTGTATGTACCATTCAGCATTAATGGTGCCTTCACAGATGTGCAAGTTACCCATGCCTTGGGCACTAACACACCCCCATACCATCACAGATGCTGGCTTTTGAACTTTACGCTGATAACAATCCGGATGGTCCTTTTCCTCTTTGGCCCGGAGGACACGACGTCCATGATTTCAAAAACAATTTGAAATGTGGACTCGTCAGACCACAGCACACTTTTCCACTTTGCGTCAGTCCATCTCAGATGAGCTCGGGCCCAGAGAAGCTGGCGGCGTTTCTGGGTTTTGTTGATATATGGCTTTCGCTTTGCATGGTAGACTTTTAACTTGCACTTGTAGATGTAGCAACGAACTGTGTTAACTGACAATGGTTTTCTGAAGTATTCCTGAGCCCACGTGGTAATATTCTTTACAGAATGATGTCGGTTTTTAATGCAGTGCTGCCTGAGAGATCGAAGGTCACGGACATCCAGTGTTGGTATTCGGCCTTGCTGCTTATGTGCAGAGATTTCTCCAGATTCTCTGAATATTTTGATGATATTATAGATTCCTTGCAATTGTACGCTGAGAAACATTGTTCTTAAACTGCTGGACTATTTGCCCACGCAGTTGTTCACAAAGTGGTGAACCTCGCCCCATCCTTGCTTGTGAATGACTGAGCCTTTTGGGGCTGCTCCTTTTATACCCAATCATGACAAACACCTGTTTCCAATTAACCTGTTCACCTGTGGAATGTTCAGAACAGGTGTTTTTTGAACATTCCTCAACTTTCCCAGTCTTTTGCTGCCCCTGTCCCAGCTTTTTTGGAACATGTTGCAGACATCAAATTCAAAATGAGTGAAGATTTGCAAAACAACAATAAAGTTTATCAGTAGTTTGAACATTCAATATCTTGTCTTCGTAGTGTATTCAATTGAATATAGGTTGAAAAGGATTTGCAAATCATTGTATTCTGTTTTTATTTACGTTTTACACAACGTCCCAACTTCATTGGAATTGGGGTTGTATAATAAGAATAGCAACAGATAAAAAATAATTAATACAACCAGAAAGGCAAAAACAGTTTCTTACTGGTAGTGTTGTAAATATACTGATATCATACTGATTAATAAAACATATTCTTTGTAGCCATGGAAGTGGATGACAGTGATCAAGAGGTACAAACATCAAATACTTATGAAAAATCTGTAAGTAGTTAATGTCTTTAATGTATTAATTTGAACATTTTTAAATGAATTACAATGTAAAATTAATCATTAACAATATTAATCATTATATTAATAATATAAAACAGTAATTCATGTGTGAAGCCCAGGGGCGCATACAGCCACTCTAAACTGACACAGACAGACAGCACATGTTTTATTTACAGTCAGGGAGTGATTTTCTATTGCTCCCCACAGCACAATACACTCCAAAGTGTCGATAATCAAACACAGTCCTTTTCCTTTCCTTCTTCCTCCACCTCCACTCCTCTCCCAGCAAGCTTCATCCACCTCTTCCCGACTCTGGCTCTCCAAATGGAGTGAGGTGGCTCGTTTTATTCAGCACCTGGTAGTGCTCCAGGTGGTTTATCAGAATTACCTGGAATCACTCCCAGGTGTGGTGGAAATCCAGTGAATGGCTCTGCAGCTCCCATGGTACCCAACAGGGCTGCACCAAGCTCCCAGCATGCCCTGAAGGAAACCATGGTACCACAGCTGCCCAGGAGGGCTGCCCTCTAGTGTCCCGGGGGAGGTATTGTCTCAGCGATTCTCTCTCCCCTGGTTCTTCCATTCCATTGGCATCCTGGCCGGGTAATGGTCGAAGCCGCCCGTCACATATGCTAGTTTTTACATGGCTGTTTACAGTGTTATGTTTAACTGCTGATGGTGACTGGATTGACATCATCCTTTATTTTAAATTACAATTTATGTAAGATGTACAGATGACAAGTCCTAGATGAATAGGCTTTTTGGGAGAAATGTTTACATGGTCAACATGAAGGAATGTTTTTAGAAGAGTTCTCAATAAAAGTCCAAAGCTGGTTTGATAATTATTGAAGAGGTTAAATTTAAACTGAGCCATGTAGCTTTGATAGGGAAAATGTCCATAAGGAAGCACTCCAGAGTCCATGGGGAAGAAAAGTGTCTACAGAATATCTCAAAGAAAATATTTCTGAGTTTTCAATGTAGATGTAGTTCACATACCAAGCTTTTTCAAAATCAAAAATGGTGATACAAAGGCCCTTTCTTGAACTAAAATGGAATGACCCTAAATCAAAGTATCCACAGGACAAAAAAAAAAATGGTAGCAGCTTGTAAGGATGGGCACAGACTCGTATAAACATTTGGGGGGCAAAATTGTTATACTGCAGTATACAAGATAATCTAGCAATAGCAATGGCAATAATCATAATTAATAATCCTAATATTTGTGTTTGAGAATTATTAAACTAGTGACACAGACACAGCAAAATCTAACTAAATAATTATTACATTGCTAAATGCTGCTTTAATTCAGTGTCTAAGTATCTCTTAAATGGACCCATATTAACCCTTTGCAGTCGTATTTAATTTTCAACGTCACGCTACATTAGTCGTAATTAATTATTGAAAAAACGCCAATAATTACAGCAGTTATTTTTTTCAAGCACATAGGAATAACACAGGCCACTTTTCTCGACCAGGCGACTGTGCAAATCGGTCAGAAACTTGCAGGGCCACCAGCGGTGGCCTGACGACCTATAGCGCACTTTTTACTAAGGCCAGTTTTCTGGCCTAACGACCGCAAAGGGTTAAAACTTGCATTAAAAATCTGCAGATGTTGCTCTCCTTTGTTCATCACCATCTACAACTTGATGGACTACAATCTTTAAGTTAATCATTATACTTCAGTTTCATTGAATTTTGTAATTCTAATATATTAGGCTAGTCAGTTTATTTCAGACACCTAAAATAAATGTATATGTTTTTGATTTATGGGGCTAAATGGTAATATAATCATGTTATCATCATTGTAAGCTACCAGTTATGCTGCATTTAATAAAGAGATATGTTTTGGAAAATGCATTAATACTGCTCCTTAAAGGTGACTGATTCATCATATACAGTAATCCCTCCTCCATCGCGGGGGTTGCGTTCCAGAGCCACCCGCGAAATAAGAAAATCCGCGAAGTAGAAACCATATGTTTATATGGTTATTTTTATATTGTCATGCTTGGGTCACAGATTTGCGCAGAAACACAGGAGGTTGTAGAGAGACAGGAATGTTATTCAAACACTGCAAACAAACATTTGTCTCTTTTTCAAAAGTTTAAACTGTGCTCCATGACAAGACAGAGATGACAGTTCCGTCTCACAATTAAAAGAATGCAAACATATCTTCCTCTTCAAAGGAGTGCGTGTCAGGAGCAGTGACTGTCACAGACATAGAGAGAAAAGCAAACAAATCAATAGGGCTGTTTGGCTTTTAAGTATGCGAAGCACAGCGGCACAAAGCTGTTGAAGGCGGCAGCTCACACCCCCTCCGTCAGGAGCAGACAAAGAGAGAGAGAGATAGAGACAGACAGAGTTTGTTTTTCAATCAAAAATCAATAAGTGCCCTTCGAGCTTTTAAGTATGCAAAGTACCGTGCAGCATGTCGTTTCAGGAAGCAGCTGCACAAAAGATAGCAACGTGAAGATAATCTTTCAGCATTTTTAGACGAGCGTCCGTATCGTCTAGGTGTGTGAACAGCCCCCCTGTTCAATCCCCCTACGTCAGGATCAGAGAAAGTCAGCGCAAGAGAAAGAGAAAAGTAAGCTGGGTAGCTTCTCAGCCATCTGCCAATAGCGTCCCTTGTATGAAATCAACTGGGCAAACCAACTGAGGAAGCATGTACCAGAAATTAAAAGACCCATTGTCCGCAGAAACCCGCGAAGCAGCAAAAAATCCGCGATATATATTTAAATATGCTTACATATAAAATCCGCGATGGAGTGAAGCCGCGAAAGGCGAAGCGCGATATAGCGAGGGATTACTGTAACATAGATTCTTTTTAGAGAAATGTGAAATGAAAAAAATAAGAAAAAAAAGAAATCCTGCCAAAACTGCCCAGTTGTTATGTGCTCTCTGAAATACCACACCTCAACCGCATATTTTTCTGAAAAATATTTTGCAGAAAGAGATTCCTCTACATTATAAAAATGTCATACCATTATGTTGCTTCAAACCACTCCACATTTTTTTCCCACCAGTCCCTTCTCCTCTCTTGTTTGTGCTCCACAGTTTTCTATGTTGTGGGAGTCCAGCCCCAGACACAGACAGGCACACACCGATAGTTCCACAAAGCACACATTTATTTACACAAAAAGGTTCACAGCACACAGTGCCCTTGCACCAATCACCTACTTCTTTAAGCCTTCACCGCCTCCATTCCTCTCCGCCGAGCTCTGTCTTCTTCCTCCCGACTGCAGCTCCAGACTGGAGGGAGGCGGTCCCTTTTATATCCACCCAGACGTGCTCCAGTTGCTTTTCTGTGGCACTTCCTGGTGTGGTGGAAGTGCTGCATGAGCACCCGGAAGCACTCCGGGTGCGCTCGGTATTCCTTCCGCCAACACCTCCAGGTGTGGCAGAAGCGCTACTGTTTGAGGCTCCACAATCGTCTGGGTGCCCCCTGGCAGAGGTCATGGGCCCTTACAGGGTTGAGCTAGTGCTGGGTGGTATGACCAAAATTCTATATCACGGTATTTTTCAAAATTATACCAGTTTCACGGTATTCAACGGTATTTTTTTCCCATGCATGAGTGGATGTTAACCACATTTTCCACTGCAATTACTGCAGTAAACTGGCTACAAATAACCTATTCCACTGTCATGAGAATTGTACATTGTACAAAAAAAACATTTTAATGTGCACACAAGTATTAATACCGGTTTGCATGGCCCCATAAAGTGATAGTTTTCATGGGGGTGGCACTAATGAAGAGAAGGAATCATATTGCATTACAGTTGCAGTCAAAATATAGAACCTTTTTATTGAACAAATTTTACAAACAAGTTAAACTAAAATTTTGACAACATATTTTCAACCATCCAAAGAAACATTTAGACTTAGTAAAATATCCAGTGGTGCTTGTCAAAAGTTGTATTGCACTGAACATGTCTTAGAAAAGGAACAAATAGTAAATATTTTTTGTAAACCAACTACACTTTCTGTTAATGTTCACAACCTCTGTCCACTGACACGTTAAAATGACTTTTTAAACAACTTTACTGTCATTAAACTGCATAATATTTAAACTACTAAATAATAACAATAAAATAAATAATAGTGCAACTTCCAGTAATAATACTATTACTTCAAGACTTCAAGCCCAGGTGCATTACACAGTATTCACCAAATAAAAATAAAATAAAACAAGTGAAACTTGCTGATGACATCTTTACCAACTGAACCATCATTAAGGCAAATTGCATTAATATGGACCTTGCTTCAAGCTAAGCTGTATACATAAATAATAAAACTGCAACTTGCATTTATAATGCTATTTGTGGTATAGACCTACGGAATCGTATTAGGGCCACAGTGAAGAAAAAAAAATACGGACACAGGGAAGAAGAAAAAACTGTTTATAAAATAAACTATGAGAATAAAGTCAACATGTCGACTTTATTCTCGACATTTCCACTTTAATCTTGACGCTTATGTCGAGATTAAAGTCAACATTTTCACTTTATTCTCATAGTTTATTTTATAATTAAAGTAGAATGTCGTAAACTAGATTTCTTCCTAAAATCAATGTTTAATTTACTAGATTTTCCCAAACACCGTCATAAGTTAATGTAGCATATTAAATGCTTTGTGTTGTGTTCCCCGACCCAGTTGTTAATCACTACGCTTCTTAAACTGACTTCCTCCGCACTAAGAGGAGGCACCGGCAGCGATCACGGCACAGAATCCATTCACTTCATGATATTCCTGCTCTCTGAAAATTTAGAATGCTAAGATATATACTTATTATCATTTTCAGGATGAATTGCATTAAAGCAGGTAATAAACATGCATGGTAGTGTCGTGGTAGTGCTGCTCACTTGCAGTAAGGGGTCCCCAGGTGTACGTTCAGTGTAGTGAACTTTATGGCAGGTATGACGAGGCTCCAAAAAACTGGATGTATGAATGGGTATTGCACAGGTTTAACTTAAATATTGTGTAAATGTTGGGTTTGTGATCTGGTGGTCGGAGACACGAACACAGAATTCAATGGATGTTCTTCTGAGCGGGCTTTCTTTATTGCATGTGTGCTGTCTATCTGACGTACCAAATCCCCAGTTCCTATCCTTCCTTTTTCTTTCTCCACATAACCAATCACCACACGATAAACGTCTTTGTGAAATTAAAACTTGTTATAAACTTAGACCACGGAGTGTTCAGAACTTTAAAAAAATCTTCATTATACATAATAATACATTTTATTTATATAGCGCCTTTCCCATGCTCAAGGCACTTACAGAATATAATAAAGTACAGCAGAATATACAGTATATAGCATTGAACAAACCAGATAAATAAATAAAGAAGATTAAGACAGTAAATTCTGAAAAAAACAGACAACATAATTGATGGTCTAGCACACACATACAGGTTACATTGGCATCTTGACAGAGACGTAAACTGAGAGAAAGGTAATAAAGTCAAGTACAGCTAAAAGCCTTCCTGAACAGATGAGTTTTGAGTTGTTTTTTAAAAGAATTCATGGAGTCAGCTGACCTGATTAATTTTGGTAGGTCATTCCAGAGTCTGGGCGCTATACAGCTGAAGGCCCTGTCACCCATAGAGTGTAGATTAGTGAGGGGCACAACAAGATTACCAGAATCAGAGGACCTTAGTGGGCGGGCAGGCACATAGTGATGGAGGAGGTCACTGATGTAGTTTGGTGCGAGGTTATTTAAAGCTTTGTAGGTTATTAGTAGGATTTTATATTCGATTCTGTAGGACACAGGGAGCCAGTGAAGACGGAGCAGGATGGGTGTGATGTGCTCGCTGCTGCTGGTTCGAGTAAGGACATGTTTAATTATGCCATCCATTCAGGGTTGCGCCCATCCCAGCAAGCATTGTGTGCGAGGCAGGAGCAAATCCTGAATGCCAGCACATTGCAGAGTGAATACGAGCAAAACATATACTAGCAGGATCAATATACCATTATAAAACCCCACATCCTACATGACTTTGAAAGGAAACTGAAGCACGCCAAGTAAACCCACCAGAAAAACATGCAAATTCAAGGCAGGGTACACCCGAGACCCCCTTGCGGCAAGGCAGCAGTGCAACCTCGATACCACCATGCCCCCACATGATTAATACATGCTTTAATGCATTTCATCATGAAAATTATATCAAGTATTTATCTTAGCATTCTAAATGTTCAGGGAGCAGGAATATCATGAAGTGAATGTATTCTGTGCGGTGATTGCTGCCAGCGCATCCTCAGTACAAGAGGAAGTCAGTTTAAGAAGCACATACTGATTTAACATGGCTCGGGGAACACTTAACACAAAGCATTTAATGTGCTATATAACTTATGACGGGGTTTGAGAAAATCTAGTAAGTTAAATATTCATTTTACGATGAAGTTTAATTTACGATGTTCTACTTTAATGACAAATTACGAGAATAAAGTCAACATGTCGACTTTAATCTTGACATAAACAGCGAGAATCAAGTAGAAATGTCGAGAATAAAGTCAACATGTGGTCACACTGTTTCACAGTACCTAGGTACATTACACTGTATTGAAAAAAAATAAAACAAGTACAACTTGGCTTGTAGTATTATCCAGTAGTATAGAAACAGTATTCACAGATTTGAACATAATGGTCCACATCCGACCTTTTAAAACCACAGTATCTCCAAGCAACGGACATAACTCCTTTTTTTCAGCAAAAGTTCTTCTATGTCATCATGTTCAACTTTATTGTCTGCTACAGCTTCAGTTTCGGGAATGTTCTCTGTCCATTTTCACCGCACAATACCTCCACTACTGCATGTACTCCGTTGCATGCCTATTTAGTGGTGTAGCAGTGAAAAAGAGCCCCCGCACAACACCTCCACTATCGCATGTACTCTGTTGTATCTGTTTAGCGGTGTAGCAGTGAAAAAGGTCCCCCCTTAAACAATTTCCCACTGTGCCACGTTCCGAATGTTGTTTAGGCAGTTTAAACCGGTGTTGCGATATAAGAAAAATCCATATCATAACAAAAATAAAAAATGGTTTTCGGTATGAACCGGTATACCGCCCAGCACTAGGTTGAGCTTCCATGCTCAGACCCCGTGGCCCCCAAACCAGGCACGGTGGCTGCCCTCTCGTGGTCCTGGGGAGGCACAGTCCCTCTCCTAGTCCATCCAGGTGTTGTGACTGGGCACAGCCCCCAGCCGACAACCACAATGTACAGATTTGACAAATTAATGGTTGTCAAATCTGTCTGATGAAATACTTTTTATTAATTTTGTAGATTCATTATCAATTTCGGTACACATACAGTACATATTGGATTTGAATGTCTTTCTAAATTAATTTGAACATCCAAACACAAAAACAGGATATGAGCCATAAATTGGCCTTTAACTTCAGTCTGAATGTAACTTTACTAGCTTGTAGCAACAAGAAACTCAGACTCAGCTGATAGGAATTTTACAATGTAATTTTTACTATTACAGCTTTTCTCTAGCATTGCTCCTGGATTGGGGGTCAATTGCCTCTATGCCCCCTCCATAGATGATGCCTATACTTGCAAGTACCTGCAGGCACTAATATAGAGAATTATTAAAAATACAGTTTAATTCAAATAGCCAAATGACTAAAAACAAAAAAATAAAGCAGTGTGACCATCTAGTCCGGGAAAACCAATTTTAATCAAACAACAAATTCTTCAAATGCATTTTTCTTAATTATATGCCATACTGCATTTTGAAAGGTTAGTCGCCCTGAAACTCTCAATACTAGATTAAATTGTCACTTCCACTGTTCAGACGTCTCTATAGACAAACCTGTTTAAGTGCCTAAATACTGAAAATAGCATTTATTCAGAACTTTTCTTGAAAGTCATCCCAGTGAAAAATATTAGTAGCCTATCACAATGTTAATACTGATAATATTAATAGTTCAAGTGGTATCTTGTAGTCTTGGTCTATTAGACTAATTCTGTTTTAAAGTTCTGCTTTAGTGTTTATCTTGAGGCAACATTCCTACCCTCTGAGCAATGCAAATTCTTTTCCTCGAAGCAATGCACTGAAGTAAGTAACATAACAACTGAAATTTTATGTTATATTGAAAAGACTGTTAAAAATACAACAATGAGTCTTATAAAAAGACATTAGGATGCATTAATAAAGTATCTATCTATCTATCTATCTATCTATCTATCTATCTATCTATCTATCTATCTATCTATCTATCTATCTATCTATCTATCTATCTATCTATCTATCTATCTATCTATCTATCTATCTATCTATCTATCTATTAGTGAGACTATTTTTCAAATATTGTGCTGATATGGGCATGACAGAGACACAGCAGCCCTGTACATAATGCAAAGAAGAACAACCAGTTGCTTATCTAGAATAAAGTCTTTCTGTATTCTGACATTCTGAAGGAATGATCCTTGTTAAATGTGTACAGGTCATACTTGGCAATGTCATCAGTATCTTCAGAATTCTAGTAGTTATCAATAAAGTTGATCCAGCAGAATTCTTTCAGTAAAACACTGAAACACAAAAAAGGTTTGGGGAATCTCTGACAAACAATATTGCTGCACAATAAAAAACTGTTAAAACTTTCAGAAGTATTTAAGTGTGATGTTGGGACAGTTTAGCTGTTATCCAGCAAAACAGGCTTCATAGAGCGAATAGTTTTAAGTGGATACATTCATTAGCAGTATACTACCAAATGTATTGTTTTATGTAATTGTAAATATTTAGTATGTTTTACTGCGGTGGGTTGGCACCCTGCCCGGGATTGGTTCCTGCCTTGTGCCCTGTGTTGGCTGGGATTGGCTCCAGCACACCCCCGTGACCTGGTGTTCGGATTCAGCGGGTTGGAAAATGGATGGATGGATAGTATGTTTTAGTTTTAGTATGCATTTTCTGTAAAGATGTAATATTTGATTGTCTTCAATTTGGGTTTTTAGACCATTATGTTTATTAGAAAATGTAGCACAACAGCAGCTATCCAGTTGACTGCTGATGTGGTCTGATTTCTGGTAATGCTCAACATCTTTTTACATTATCCATCTGCTAAATCACTGGAAAACAACTCTCTTTTGTAAATTCTGCTGCATCAAAAAGGCAAATATAATTACTAAAGGCCTCAGCCCCATTTATAGTTCCAATTTTTATTTTCTGGAAAATGGTATAAGATCATTAGCATTCACACCACTAGGTTCAGGAATACTTTTATGATCTCATCACAAGGCTAACAACTACATAAGTATGTGATGTGGATTTCTTTTATGTTTTGTATGCTGTATTTAATGTGTGGTGTTGTATTCATTACCCATTGTTGGTATTAAACTACTATTGTTACAAGTCTGAGAGGGAGATAAGTAACTAAGAATCTCATTGTACTTTATGCAAATGACAATGAATTAATTATGTTGCTAGAAATTATTGCAAGCCATGCAGAAAAACAGTTCGATTGATTTAGTAAATGTAGCTGTAGGCCAGGCTTTTGAACCTTTATGTAGTATTTTTGCTGCTAGGAGTATTTATTATATTACTCTCTACTGAAGAAATCTGAAATTATTTTGGACACAACCTCCCTGATTCGGAGCTGTGTACAGAATGCGGTGGGGATGCTCAGAGACAAATGTGAGGAATCCAACCGAAGCACCAAGCGTGTGCAGATTCTGCTGGAGCTCTTGGGAGGTAGCAAAGAAAATGAAGGTAAGACAATGAAATAAACTGTAAAACTTTGTAAATCATTTAAGAGAAACTGCATAATTTTGAATTATCACTGCATCAGTTTTCTAGCAGCCTAGCATTATGCCCACCTGATTTGGAAATTTATGATTATGTATATGCTGATTGTGCTGATTGAATTATGTTACCTGTAGGGCTGCTGCTAAATGTTAAATTCTGAATTATTATTTTGTGTACTGTTAAACATAATTATTCTTCTTGTACTAATCTTGCATATCAACTGTTATGTCTTGGCTTATTTTCTTTTATATATATATAACAATGTTTTATGTGTTTGTACTGTCCTGCTGCAAACAGATTTACCTTAATAAACTACTTACCTACCTATATGTGATGTTTTGTGAAGATCTAGATCTGTTGTTTTATTTATTTTTAATTACTGTCACAAGTCTGAGGGAGACACCCATAAAATAGACTTGAATATAACAAAGCCAAAAACTTTACCTTTACTGGATTCATTCTTTATCTACAATGTATGTGTTTGTTGATAATCTGATTTTATATATATCTGTATATATATATATTTGTTCTTAATCTTCATGTTCCTCATATTTAAAGATTCAGCTCCTTCAGACTTTATTCATTTAGGTTCTGATTATTATAGATTTATAGGGTCATTATTGTCACATTAACAGAGCACATGAAGCATGAAACATATCACCATTCTCTTATTCCATGTTTAATTAGTATATGAACCTTATCTAGAAACGTTTGTCTTCTTAACTTCAAAATGAACCTCTGGTTACACTTTGAGTCACTGCTGTGGACAGTTTTGTATTCTAGATGGCAGAATCTTTTAACATTCTTCCAAAACAATAAAAACACCATATATGTTGAAAAACAATTTGCTAGAAAAAAGAGACCTGTTGCTAACATAAAAAGAAAGAGTAAGAGATGCTAAAATCGATCAAATTTGGATCTTTGACATTTATGATTTAGGATATCTTAAAGCAACTCACCATTGGTTTGCTTTTAAACTTTAATGTATGTATCCAGCAGAGATCTCTTTCTCCCTTGAATGTGTCTCTTGATGCAGAACTAAATACAATATCTTTTGTACTCAGTGGAAAATTATTACAAGAGAGAGAAATATAGTACAAAAAGAGATAGATGAGTTTAACTTGCTTTAACAAGTAACATTCATTCACAGAAACATAATGCATAACCCTGTATACATACATATTTAGGCCACAGTTGGGACACCACAGCACAGTGGAAGAATGCTGGCAAATCAGATGTCCCATCCAGCAGCAAGAATGTCACTAGTATAGTGATGCCTCTGACGTTGTGCTGGATCTTTATCATTATAAAGACTCACATAATTACATATTCATACAATTCATGTCGGAACTGTCCGGTTATTAATACCTTTATACACACTGGGTTCTGTAACAATATTGGTTAAGCATCAGCACTTCTCAAAACAACCAGCTTGTGTCCTTCACATTTTTCTGCTTATGTCCCTAACCTGACTTACAGCTGTCATTTGTCTCTCTCTTGCTGAATGATATGGATTTGTGAAATAAATTTCACAAAATACATTGGCAGAAATAATCTTCTTGCCACAGTGTTTTCTTATTGTTGGTGTTAAAGTTATAGGAACCCTTCTTTGTTGCCTTATGTTCTATTGGTAGTTTACAAGGGCACAAAATGAGAGGAACATGAAGCAAAAAATGGATTCATATAAATGGCAAAGGTCAAAATCTAGTGATCTAAACTCAAACACTGCAGACAAATTATTTATCAAAACACTGTGGACTGTAGGGGGCACCATTGAGCCCCAAACTCCAGAAGCAATTGCAGACATGTCCCAGGTTCATAGTGAATGCTTTTGATTAATAACACTACCTTTCCTCAGGCTTTATTTCCCCATGCCCAGCACAAACAAATCATTTCCTTTTCATTTTTCTTACTTCTTTTCTCTTTACTCCTCCACTAATTCCAAATGAGTGTTGCCATGCTACACTGCTGACTCCCTGGACCAAGTAGAGGGCTCTCTTTTAACTTCTGAACCAGGATTACTTCCATTGCTCAACATATTGCCTCCAGGAACCACTTCTGGGTTAAGCAGGACCACAACAGTCCTTTTACAGTCAATATACAACAGCTCTCCTGCCATTTCATCCCTCACAGCACATAGCTGAAAGCCTATCATGGAAGTTCTTTAAATATGATAAGCAAAATTCAAAGCACATACAATTTTTAATTCAGTATTAACAGTCTTAGGCCTCTCAGATGTCTACAACATCAATCTTTATAGCATTCATTTCTTTTCAGATAATGTGTACAAATAAGTGAAGTCTTCTTCTTCTTCTTTCGGCTACTCCCGTTAGGGGTTGCCACTGCGGAACATCTTCTCCATATCTTCCAGTCCTCTGCATCTTGTTCTGTTACACCCATCACCTGCATGTCCTCTCTCACCACATCCATAAACCTTCTCTTAGGCCTTCCTCTTTTCCTCTTGCCTGGCAGCTCTATCCTTAGCATCCTTGTACAAATAAGTGAACTCAATTAAGTAAAGTTTATGTGTTAATGGTAATAGATGTCATGTTTATACCAATCAACTATGCCTTCAGGGGCTGGTGTTAACTTGAAGCAACTGCCTGAAGTGTACTATGAAGGAGCTGAGCCAGTATTGCAGTGAACATGAATAGGGGGAAGATTTATAAAACTTGTGTATGTACAAAAACAGGTCAGACATGTACGTGTGCAACTTTCCACACAACACTCAGAATTTACAAAGAAAACTCAATGGGCGAACTTGCATATATTTATGCCAACTTTGACCCATGCATACACAGTATTTCAGAGAAAGTGGGAAACCATGATACCCTTTTTCATGTAGGAAAATATAGCCAAACCAGCTAAATGATGACTCATATATACACTCACCAGCCACATTATTAGGTATACTAGTTCAGCTATTTGTTAACACAAATATCTAATCAGTCAATCACATGGCAGCAACTCAATGCATTTCGGCTGGTAAACATTGTCAAGATGACCTGCTGAAGTTCAAACTGAGCATCAGAATGGGCAAGAAAGGTGATTTAAGAGACTTTGAATGTTGTATGGTTGCTGGTGTCAGCTGGGCCTTTTCTGAGTATTTCAGAAACTGCTGATCTACTGGGATTTTCAAGCAGAACCATCTCTAGGGTTTACAGAAAATGGTTTGAAAAAAGGAAAATATCCAGTGAGCGGTAGTTGTCTGGGCGAAAATGTCTTGTTGATGCCAAAGGTCAGAGGAGAATGCCCAGACTTGTTCGAGCTGATAGAAAGGCAACAGTAACTCAAATAACTACTCATTACAACCAAGGTAGATAGATAGATAGATAGATAGATAGATAGATAGATAGATAGATAGATAGATAGATAGATAGATAGATAGATAGATAGATAGATAGATAGATAGATAGATACTTTATTAATCCCAATGGGAAATTCACATTATCCAGTAGCAGTATACTGATACAATAAATAATACTAAATTAAAGATTGATAATAATAATAATGCAGGTGAAAAACAGACAATAACTTTGTATAATGTTAAGCAGCAGGAGACCACACACTAGGTACCACTCTTTTCAACTAAGAACAGGCAACTGAGGCTACATTTCTCACATACTCACCAAAATTGGACAACAGAAGATGAAAAAAGTTGCCCGGTCTGACGAATCTTGATTTCTGCTGCAACATTCTGATGGTATGTTCAGAATTTGGAGTCAACAACATGAAAACATGGATCCATCCTTACTTGTATCTACAGTTCAGGCTGGTGGTTGTGGTGTAATGATGTGGGGATATTTTCTTGGCACACTTTGGGCTCCCTAGACCATTTCAGCATTGTTGCTGACCATATCCATCCCTTTACGACTGCAGTGTACCCATCTTCTGATGGCTACTTCAAGCAGGGTAACACACCATGTCACAAAGCTCAGATCATCTCAAACTGGTTTTTTGAACATGACAGCGAGTTCACTGTACTCAAATGGCCTCCACTGTCACCAGATCTCAATCCAATAGCGCACCTTTGGGATGTGGTGGAATGGGAGGTTCACATCATGGATATGCATACATTTCAGTATGAACCAAAATCATCCCTGAGGAGTGTTTCCAGCACGTTGTGGAATCTATGCCATGAAGAATTACAGCAGATCTGAAGGCAAAAGGGGGTCCAACCCGGTACTAGCAAGGTGTACCTAATGAAATGGCCAGTGAGTGTATAATAACACATATAACTAAGTTGTTATTATAACATGCATTGACATGATACATTTATTACATTTTACAAGGGATGAATATGATATACATTCTATTTTAGTTCCCTTTTAGAATTTTTTTTCTTTTTATATAGTCTACAGGTATATTAGCTATCTGTTATAAGCTCTCAGGGAACTGAAAAAACAGATCAGGAATATCAAAGTCAAGTTTCATTTCAACATGCCTGCTGTGCTAAAAGCCATTAACCAACCGACAAGGATCAACATTCATTTTCCATATGATGCAGGTGTACAAACATAAAACACAATGTGTTTTTTTCCAATATAAAAAAGCAATTTGCAGCATTGTCTAGTTTACTTCACTCATATTTCAATAAGGGTACCTTGCAAGAATGAAGCTGCTTTAATTAACTGTAGGCAGGGGCATTACTTTAACGTACAACTCATGACAAAATGAGACTAACAAACATTGTGGGCCAGTGGCATGGATCAACCCATGAGTCATTTATTTCAAAGTAAAGTGGCTTTAACAGAAATTATGGTGCTGTACATGGTGGATGGCTTGTTGGTTAGGTAACTGGCTGAACATTCAATGTTTCTTATGGTCTATACTGTTCATTGTAACAGCAGTCATGTCACTACATGTGCCAGGTGACGGTGGTATCCAGCTCAGACACCTTACATCTTTCCCTGACCCCTAAAATGCAGAACATAGCACAGCACTTGATGTGTCAAATGGGAGGCTAGTCTACCAGCCAATGAATTACTGTAGTCTTGTAACTGCATATGTATGAGATTAATTAGCATGGTCCATATCTGGTTGTTTAAGGGTGGCAACCAGGTGGTGTTTGAGGCACTTTCACATAAATTATAACAGTAAATTGGATAGAAATGTACATACAGTATTCCAGGCTTTATAAATTGGATTTTTGTTGTTGTATACATTCTCCTGTTTTTTTGCCTTCTGCATATTTTCACTATTGGTACCTAACTTGAAGAACTCCAAAAAGAAACCAATGACTAAAATAACTCCAATCAAATTTGACTTACACAGCAGTCAGAAACTAAACTCGCACAATGCAAGAGAGAAGGCTACAGAAAAAATCCTCCTTATGTTATCTCAACTTTCCTCTCCAGTGACTGCTGGATAGTGGTCCTAGGTGTTAAACACAAGCAGATATGGGTCTCATCACCTATAAAAAGGGAACAATTATAATTCTGGTAATATAGGAGAGATATTATGTAAAGCACAGTGCAGCTTCTGGCAATGATTAGTGATGATTTTTATATGCAAACATATCTAAGTTTCTCTAAATATAAGCTTGATTGTTTCTAAAGAAGAAAATTTGGAATTTGGGTGACTAAATGCATAATTATGTGTTTATTAATAGTGAACAAACCAAGAGATTCATTTTTGAATATCCTGAAGAGAAGGCTGCATGGAATGTTGGCAGATCTGGATGAAGCAGCATTTTCAGCAAGTAACTGGGTTTTCAAGGAAGCATCAAATGTCAATGCACTTCATGAAGGGGGGACATTCAGGTGGGCCTTTGAGACAATGAAATGGGCATAAAGGGTAGATCTTCTTTGTTAGTTTTCCAGAGAAATGTAGACAAGTGTAAAATTTCCAAGAATCTTGTTGTAGAATGACATCAGGATCCAAACCTATTAAGTGGTTTTGTTTTTTATTGTGATCGGATGCCTGTGGCTTCAAACACTTTTAAATTATTTGGATAGTGGCTGATCAATATATATTAGCAATAAGACACATACGAGGGGGTACCCAAAAATAACCAAAATTGAAAAAAAAATTGTTTTCATAATTTTTACTTACTGAAACTTTAGTCCCCTTCAAAGTACTCTCCGCGTGAATTAATGCTCTTGTCTCAATGGTTTTCCCACTGGTGGAAACATTTTTGGAATTTGGATGAGGAAGATGAACATTGTCCAGTGCCTACAGCGATTTTTCTTTGACATCCTCCACGGTACAAAACACTTGCCTTTAAGTTCTTTTTTCATATGAGGGAACAAGAAAAAGTTGCAATGATCAAGATCAGGCAAGTAGGGAAGGTGGCAAGAACTCCAAGACACACAAGTCAATTCAGAAATCTCTTCAATAGTCTGATGACGATCTACATAAATTGCATTGTGAACTTTTTCAAAATATTCATCATTCCTAATTGTGGAAGGTCGGCCAGATCTTGGTTGGTCTTCAAGTGACATTTCCCCTCATTTGAAATGCGAAAAGCATTTGTAGATCTGTGTTTTACTTAAAGCTTCCTCTTTAAAAGTAGTTTCAAGCATCACTACAGTTTCAGCAGCTGTTTTCCCTAAGAGAAAACAAAATTTAACGCAGACTTGCTGTTCTTTATGATCACCCATCACAAAAATCGCAGAACATGTTTAATAAGAAGCAAGAAAAACCCACACAGAATGCCGAATGAGCAATACAAAGCAACACCACTTGGCAGACTGCCACAGAATACTGTAAGTATGCTACACCTAGCGGTGAAATTCACAACTAAGTCTAGATTGCACACCAGGTACTGATTCTGGTTATTTTTGGGTACCCCCTCATATATACTGTATAAAGGTCAAACAAGTCTGTCTTCCTATATTTCTAGTTTGCTTTACCTAATACACCTTAAACTTGAAACCATAAGCCAAACGACAATTTAGGCTTTATTTATATTTCTAATTCTTTGTCTTATCAGGCAAACTTTGTGGAAGCGCATCCAGGCTGTTGTTACTCCTTTCATGGCGCAAATTATATCTGTAATTGACAGAGACCGTAATTTGGACTTGCTAATTGATAGCAATTCTGACTTCTCTATTAAGAAACTCTGGATGGACATATTTGGAAATGAAGATTTACTTTGCATTAGCTATGAGAGATTTAATGTGATGTAAGTAGATCAGCATTTTATTCCTATAATTTTTTCTTGTCCTGCTCTTGCTACAGTTTTTCTTTGAATATCATTTTTTATTCAAGCTTCTTCATGCTACTGTATGTGTTCTTTTTGTCTTTTTTTATTTCCTATATTTTCTTTAAAGTTTCACTATGTTGGCATTTGAAGAGCATAGATAATTTAATCAGAAGGCATTAAGTAGTTATAGTAAAATGTTATAAACTTCATTTTGCTGCTGTCATCAGATAGACTATGTGTGTTATCAGTTTTTTTTACCTAATCAATTGAGAAGGGCTTGATTTTAATAATTATTTAGTTATGACAATATATATATATATATATATATATATATATATATATATATATATATATAATATATACTGCTCAAAAAATAATCAGAGTATAGTATCATGTCAATGAAACTTCTGGGATATTGATCTGGTCAGTTAAGTAGCAGAGGTGGTTGTTAATCAGTTTCAGCTGCTTTGGTGTTAATGAAATTAACAAAACAGGTGCACTAGTGGGGCAACAATGAGATGACCTCCAAAACAGGAATGATTTAACAGGTGGAGGCCACTGACATTTTTTCCCTCCTCATCTTTTCTGACTGATTCTTCGCTAGTTTTGCATTTGGCTATGGTCAGTGTCACTACTGGTAGCATGAGGTGATACCTGGACTCTACAGAGGTTGCACAGGTAATCCATCTTCTCCAGGATGGCACATCAATATGTGCCAATTCCAGAAGGTTTGCTGTGTCTCCCAGCACAGTCTCAATGGCATGCAGGAGATTCCAGGAGACAGGCAGGTACTCTAGGAGATCTGGACAGGGCCCCTCATAGAAGGTCCTTAACTGGTATCTGCTGTTTTGGGCAAGGAACTGGATGAGCACTGCCACAGCCCTACAAAATGACCTCCAGCAGGCCACTGGTGTGAATGTCTCTGACCAAACAATCAGAAACAGACACCTCTAGTGGGCCCTGTGCTCACTGCCCGGTACAGTGGAGCTCAATTGGCATTTGCCATAGAATACTAGAATTGGCAGGTCTACCACTGGCACCCTGTGCTTTTCACAGATGAGAGCAGGATCACCCTGAGCACATGTGATGGACGTAAAAGGGTCTGGAGGAGCTGTGGTGAACGTTATGCTGCCTGTAACATCATTCAGCATGATTGGTTTGGTGGTGGGTTAGTGATGGTCTGGAGAAGCATATCCATGGAGACCTCTACGGGCTCAACAATGGCACCTTGACTGCCGTTAAGTATCGGGATGAAATCCCGGGACCCATTATCAGACCCTACGTTGGTGCAATGGGTCCTGGGTTCCTCCTGGTGCCTAGAGTTCCTGGAGGATAAAGGAATTGATACCATTGACTGGCCCCCATGCTCGCCTGACCTAAATCCAATAGAACACCTCTTGGAGCAGTTTATATATATATATATATATATATATATATTGTGGGGAACAGCCCGGACACAGACAGGTAGACACGATGGTTTCACCCAACACACGTTTATTATACATAATTATTTACAACGGTGAGCACAAACCCAGTGCCGCAGCACCAATCACCCCTCAAGTCCTTGGCCACAACACAATGCCTTCTCACAGTCTCTGGTCTGCCTCCACTCCTCTCCACCAACCTTCGTCTACTTCCACCCGACTCTTGCCAATGACTGGATGGAGGTGGCCCCTTTTATCCACCCCGGATGGACTCCAGGTGCATCCCAATGAGCTTCTGTGGCCACACCCCTGTGTGGCGGAAGCTCTGGTGGTGTATCCGGAAGTCCTCCGGGTGTCCCCAATCCTCTTCCCCCCAGCACTTCCGGGTGTGGTGGAAGTGCTGATGTCCAGGGCTTCCAAGGCATCGGGGCGCCCCCTGGCAGTGACCACGTGGCCCCCACAGAAACCAGGGAGGACGCCCCCTCGTGTTCTGGAGGAGGCACAAGCCCTCCTCCGGTCCTCCTGGGCATCCCGGCCGGGTACCACAATATATATATATATAATATATATATATTGCTGCAGATGACCGAGGGTCACATATTGGGGATACGAGAGTGTGACCCCCCCCCTGGAGCACATTGGCCATCACTACCAGGGGGCGCCTGGACAATTCCAGAGCCCTGGACAGCAGCACGTCTGCCACAAGTGCTACAGGAAGACCATCAACGAGCACCTGGAACACTTCCGGGTACAATATAAAAGGGGACGCCTCACTCCATTCGGCAAAAGATAGAGCTTGTGGGAGAGGAGTGAAGGCAGTGAAACAATAGAGAAGGAGAAAAGACAAAGAGAAGGACAAAAAGGGAAAAGGACTGAGCAATAGTGCTGTGGGTGATTGTGCACGGTACTTTTAAAGAAGATAAAAATTAAACGTGTATGCTTATGCAATCTGTGTAAGGTTTAAGTGAGATTCTGTCAGTTTACTGTTGTTTGGATTCCCACTCTTTAAATACTGTATAATGTTGGGTAGGAACTTCATTTAAGTGTCAGTTTTGAAGATCACACTGAAGTAGTCATATGTTCATTATGCTAATGTATTCAAATTGAAGATTGGCTTAGCATAACAACAAACACCTTATTTTCTTTCCATTCAGTATTAACTAGTGTTAAATTAATTCACAGCTGATTAATTCCAACGATGTAACTGTTACTTTTGTGTAAGTAATTGTAAAATAGTTCCTAGGAAAAATGTTAGCTCTATTGTTATTTTGTATACAAGGCTGTTGTTTACTGTGCCTGGCACATGGGAGTTTTTAGTTTCTAATAATAATATAATGTATTATGCTTGGGCGGCACGGTGGCGCAGTGGGTAGCACTGCTGCCTCGCAGTTGGGAGATCTGGGGACCCGGGTTCACTTCCCGGGTCCTCCCTGCGTGGAGTTTGCATGTTCTCCCCGTGTCTGCGTGGGTTTCCTCCGGGCACTCCGGTTTCCTCCCACAGTCCAGAGACATGCAGGTTCGGTGGATTGGAGATTCTAAATTGGCCCTAGTGTGTGCTTGGTGTGTGGGTGTGTTTGTGTGTGTCCTGCGGTGGGTTGGCACCCTGCCCGGGATTGGTTTCCTGCCTTGTTCCCTGTGTTGGCTGGGATTGGCTCCAGCAGACCCCCGTGACCCTGTGTTCGGATTCAGCGGGTTGGAAAATGGATGGATGGATGGATGTATTATGCTTGACCTTTTATTTAAGTTTCATAAAATATTGCAGTTAATTCCACAATATGTCAGCATCCTCCTTGTAAACTTGTAACTTATGGCAACAAATAACCTTATGAAAAAGTGTGAAAGTCCAGTGGTAATTATTGCTGGGTATTTTCTGAAAGTTTACTGCAGTGCAATTCTTCAAACTAACATGCTTCATGGTGCTAGTGTACAGCAATTCAGTTGCTGAAAAGGGCGGGATTTGCATGTTGAATGGATGGAGTGTAGTGGTGATGCTGCACAAAGCTGGAGACTGACACTGAAATCAGCTGACATCACCCGGGAAGTGCACCACTTACAGTGGTCCGGGATGAACTATGCATGGCTGACAGATGGAGTTATCCATTTAGCTAATGCTTCAAAGCAATCACCGATAGTTCACCACAGCACAAATATTCGAACTGAAGTGTTTTGTGGTGGTAGTTCACAGCAATTCAGGTGTTAAGGTATGCCAGTATGCTTAATCACTGCTTTTTTTGAGGGCAGAAACTATAAGTTTTATGTTGAACAAAAGCCAGAATTAAAAAGAAATGACACTACACTTCAGCATTTCAAAAAATAGAGTAAAAAGCATTGAACAGAGATACTGCAGAAGTTAACTGAAGATGGTAGTTTAGAAGGACGGAGAATGGTGCATGAATTTTGTAAATTATTCTGAAGGTACAGAAAAAAATCACAGATTACTGTGATGGTTTCCTACATCCTACAGTTTAGGGAGTCTTAGCTTAAACCAGGGCTGAAAAAGCCTCACACAAAACACAGGTTTTTATCCGTTCAACATACGTAAGCTGGCACCCGTAAGTGCACTGCTTCATGCATATGGAAGACTCAACAAAGTGTACCAAATACACTGTTGTATGCAGTGGCATATTATTATATTAAACTACATATGTAAAAATTAAATGTAGGCAAAGAAAATCAAAAATGACTGCATGCAGCACTATGGAAGAAATTTACGAGCATCCCCCATTGAGCATCCCATATAGGCAGTAAACATAGGCAAGAGAAAGCATCAATCATTCTTCTTTAAGTCTTGCAAGAGGTAACATCTACAGCGCAAGCAACTTATTAGCAAGTGTTACAAAGGAGGGGAAAACTTATAACATGATTGGTTACACCTAGTTGCTAATGGGACATGACAAATGTTAATACCTTAAATAACTACAATTAACCCAGTCCACTAGGTTGATTGATAGTATCGCCAGCTTAAAAGTATGTGACCTTAAAAATGTGTCCAACAGTATGCTATGTGGAAAGGGTTTGCATGTTCATTCTGTTTCTCAAGGTCTGTGAGACAAGATTTGTTACCATTGCAGCTTCACAGATCTAGCATCCTGGGATAAAGTCTCCCTTATTATGGTCTATGTAAAGTTTCCACCATCCCCCTATCTCTGTGTTGGTATTCTGGTTAATGCGCTAGTTGACACGATGACTTGGCAGCACTATTGCCCATACACTTATTCTGTGGCTGTCAAAAACTAGTACCCTACAGGACATTTTGTAAGTAGCATATTCTTCTTATTTTTGATTTCTCTAACACTAATAACATAAATATGCACCAGGAGCAGGTGTTTGGCTTTCCTATTGTAGGACAGGTTGAATGGCATTTCTTTTCCCCTCTGCCTAATAGGTGCAGAAACTGAATTGACCTACTCCAAGTATTGACTAAACTTGCCCATTACTAAATTTGCTCATTGCACCATCAGGGAGAAGGGAGAAAAAACAATGTGTTACTGAAAATAACAATATATTGCTATTGTTGAAATATTTTTACCTGGACTTGACTTGCATTTTCTAAATATTGGACCACACTCAAAGTTAAAAAAAATAACAGATTCTGAAATTACCAAATTCACTTATTTTTTTTGGAGCCACAAGTACCTGACCTGATGCAGGACAATAGGCCTGATGCTATGTATCTGGATGCCCATCACTTGTGACCTTAAAAATGCCAAATGGTTTTCTAGTGTGTGCAATTCATCAACTTCTTGGCAGTTCATTGTTACTAAACTCTTTTATTTTGCCCTTCTTCTAAGGGAAAATGAAGAAGCTCTGTATGTAGATTCCCCTATTACAGTGTATGATTCAAAACTGCAGTTAAGGGACAGGCCAACTATACAGAGCATACCATATACCACCACATTGATCTTTCTGATTTTCTTGTGTTGGCAATTCATCACCCTCTGATAGTTTATCTTTACTAAACTCCTGAAATTTGCCCTTCCTCACAAAGAGGGACAAGCTCTGTATTTAGATATTCCTATTAGAAGTCAAAACAGTGGTAAATGTAAAAACTAGCCATGTAAAACATAGCTCATGACATTGTGTTGATCCTTGAGGGTGTCAATACTTCTTATTGTCATACATCAGCATTTGCATTATTTCATACTGATTTTTTACCAGTTTCCCACAGGAAAAAGTACATTTTGCTATTAAAAGACAGAAAAACGTGACTTTGAATACACAGAAATGTGTTCTATAATTGCTTTTTAATTCCAAGACTTCCAAATTAACTACTTTGAGGAACTGTCTTCATTCTATAGTTTGATTTAAGTGGAATTATTTGCGTTGTGGGCTAATAGCACATCCAGTGAGTCCATTCAAAACTTCAGTTTTGCTCATTCTTTGTTGAAATCTTTTATTGATTGAAATTTATGATTGTGGTGGATTCCATATTCAGGTGTGGTGACCTGGCGTCTCCACTGTTCCTTGTGAAATGGAACAATACCTGAGAGAAAATAGGGTGGGTAAATGAAACTGGTTGGGTTTTTCTGTTTTTATAGTCAGTTTTTGCTGTTACTTTTTATTCATTCTTTGATCATATTATGTGGCATGATAGTACTGTATATTGTGTCAATGCCTGTAATGTGATTCCTAAAAAGAAATAAATATATGTATGCTTTATTGTCCTGTTCCCATGCAAGCATTTATTTGTATTTTACTTTTCAGTTAAATGTTCTTTTTTAATTATATATATATTTTATTCTTTCAGTTCTGAATCCAAAACAATTCTTGTACAGAATTACATGAATCTGGAGAATACATACTGCACTATGCCATTTAGTTGGAAGGCCAAACATTGTCTTGATGATCTCTGGACATATGTTCTTCAATGGAAAGGTAAACATTGATCTTCTTTAAAGGTGAAATTTATTTTGTTATTATAGCTTTGCATATGCTGTTAAACTGGTGAAACTATGATACAGTGGATTCAGAAAGTATTTAGATAACTTCACTTTCTACACACTTTATTTTGTTGTAGGTTTAATTTTAAATGGATATATTCACCAGTATTGCCAATCAATCTACACTCAAAAGCCCATAATGACAAATTAAAAACGAGTTTTCAGAAAACTTAGCAAATTTATTAAAAATCAAAAACTGAAATCTCTCATTCGTATGGTATTCAGTATTCAGACCATTATTTCAATACTTTGTAGAACCCCTTCTGTCATTAATTACAGATTCATGTCATCTTAGTTAAGTCTCTACAAGCTTTGCACACCTGGATTTGGGCAGTTTATCCCAATCTTCCTAGCAGATTGTTTCAAACTCTGTCAAATTGGAAGGGAGGCATCTGCAAATTGCCATATTCAGGTCTCTTCACAGATGTTCTATGAAGTTTAAGTCTGAGTATTGGCTGAGCCACTCAAGGACAGTGAGAGACTTGTCCCAAAGCCACTCCAGTTTTGTCTTGGTTGTATGTTTCAGGCCTTAGTCATGCTAAAAGGTGAACCATCAACAAAGTATTGTTTTCTTCAAGGATCTCTTTGTATTTGGCTACATTCATACTTCCCTCAATTATAACCAGTCTCACTGTCCCAACCACTAAGAAGCTCAGACCATAGAATCAATTTCCTCATGCTTGCAGTGTCTTTTAAATGCCATTTGGAAAACTCCAAGAACACTCTCGATAACTAAATAGGTCTGCAAAATTGGACTGTCTTATCCTTAATACTGTATTTTACTGTTCTGTTTTACAGTCTGAGTTTCTTTTTTGTTGCGTACATTAATATTTCCAAAGCAAGTCAGCAAAACATAAGTTATGACAGACTTTTTTCTAAATTTATAAAAGAGATCACCTAATGTTAAAATTTGCAGTAAAAACATTCATCTGTGTTAGAACAGCAGAGGTGCTGTTGTCCCTTTTTTGCAGACTACCTGTGTTTGAGTTTTGAGTCTATGATTAATCCCTGATATTTATAACTATCAACAATTATTGCTGCCTGATCGTTGATTATTGTTTCTTGTAGGGAAATTATGTTTTTTACTAAAATTAATTCTTAGTTCTTTAGTGTTTGTAATGTTAATCGGTAGAAAAGATTCATCATACCAGTTTAAAAAAATTAATCTACCACTTTATGACTGATTTAATTTTATTAAGCAAGCTTAAATCACTGAGTCAGATTTGCTGCAACAACTGTTAGTATAGAAAATGAGTAAAAGAGGTGGACCCTGTGGATGACTACAGCATGTCAGACAAACAACCACATACTTTTACTCTTTAAGTCTTCTTAATCAGCTACCTTAACAATTTTAAGTTTAAACAAAAATCTATAAGAAGCCTCGCTGCAAGAAGTTAGGACTGGATGGTATTTAAAAGCTGATAAGAGGTCTACAGTAAAAACAGATGCATCACATGAGGCTTGATGCTCTCCAAGTGGTTATATAACAGATGAAGCAAAGTAACAATAACTTCCTGTGATAAGTTGTGTCAAGGTGGGACCTAATAAGTGCAGTGTTCTGTGACTCCATACCCTGGACTTCTAGATTTGTCATGCGTTGAGTTTTTTCCTTCACTGCTACCTCCGGATGGGTCCAGAGTCCATCCCATAACCGAACCCACCCTTTTAATTAGCTTGTTGATTCAGTGGACTTCTTCTGAAGTGATGTTACTTGCCCAGTACACCACAACATAGAAAATCTCACTGGCAATCATAGAGTTACAGAAGACATGAAGGAAGGATGTCATTATCTACATTAAATAAAAACAGTTTCCTAACAAGAAAGATGAGTCTGCAGTTCATCTGTGTTATGAATAATTTTATCCTGTCATTGATGTGGAACCCCAACTACTTGTAGCAGTGCACCACCCCTGCATCTAGTCCTTGAATAGTGACTGGACATAGAAGCTATTTGGTGCAGAGAAAAAACAGTTTTTTGGTTTTGCTGATGTTAAGGTGCAGACAGTTTTCTTTGCACCAAGAAACAAAGTTCTTCACTGAGTCCTATACTCTGTCTCATCACCCTTATCAATACACCCCATAAGTGCAGAGTCATCTGAGGATTTGTGTAAAAGACATGACCCGATGTTATATTTATAGTCTGAGGTGTACTAGTACACAGAGTAAAGAGAAAATGAGACAGGACTGTTCCCTGTGGTGATCCAGTGTTGCTCACATTTGAATCAGAAACACAGACCTTGAGTCTCACAAACTGCAATCTGCTAGACAGAGAGTTCATTATCCAGGACACCACAGAACCATCCACCTTCATATTTCTGAGCTTAGCCATTAACATGGATGGCTGGATGGCAAAAAGAGAAATAAAAAAAATAATCATCACAGTGCTACCAGCTTTGTCCAGGTGAGAAGAAGCCTTATGGAGAAGATACATAATTGTATCCTTTACTCCAATCTTTGTCCAATAGGCAAACTGCAGTGGGTCCAGGTGGTCTACCATAACAGAACTCATATAATCTAGGACCAGCCTCTGAAAGGTCTTCCTGATGTGAGGTATAAGTGCCATTACCTATAGCTATTATTGAAGAGGTGCCTGCCATCTTTGGAACAGGAACAATGCAGGATGTTTTATACAGTGGCACTTTCTTGATATTAATTAATACAATAATTAATTACCAGTTTTGCCTTTGGCAATAAAATAATTAATTAGACATTTTAATAAGGCTTCCACATTTTCCCTACCTTTCTCTACACATGGGGAGTTTCTGGCTCTTAGATAAATGTAAGTGAAGCATGCCTGACAGATGAAACTGAAATATATACAACACAGAAGAAGCAGTTATTTGATCAGTTAGAAGATTTCTGAATTTTTGGATTTTACATGCTTTTGTTTAGTGTTTTAATTTTGCAATTTTAGTGTAATGTCACAGTCAGCTTACCCTTTTTTAATACACAAGTCATACTCTATGTCTCTTACTCAATAACAGGTAAATATGAGAAATCAGGTCTTTAGTTGGCTGTTTACTAGCCACTTAGATTGCTAATTTAATAAGTTTCATCATATCAAGCCTAATGCAGTTTTTCAGCAAGGTCAAAATACCAAGCCTTTATAGATGATGCCAAGCTCTCAATGAAGAGCTTTGATTATAGAGGCATGTAGTTCTTGTCATGGCCATGTGGTCTTTTGTGATGTGCATGGCTTGGTGATGTTACACCTTTGGAACTTCATAGTGAAAAGCATGACTTCCACAAACTCCATTGTTCAGAAGTGGAAAAAAGGTATAAGTAACGCTTTTTCACTTCTTATAGTTCTAAAAGTAGCTGCTGAACAGCATGGGGGAAAAGCTGTCCAGGAGCAGAAAGGGGAATATTATCAGAATCTTATTGGAATTTTTAAATAGATGTATTAAACACAGTACAAAGAAATACTGTATAAAAGAAATTACTATCTGAGAACTAAACTAATCACACTGATAGCATGGCTATGTTTTTTTTCTCCTTGAGCTCAGAATCAAAATACAGCATGTTAAAATTTAATTCAATTTAAATATAATTAGCTCTAGGTATACTGTGTTTTGAGTTGCTTTAGGGGCAGGTTTTTCCTCTCATTCATCTCTGTTTGTACACATTCTTAATAGAATTTAGATTCTTCATGTTAACAGATAATTTATTAACATAAGTAAGTGAACAATTTGGAATCATTCAAGACAAGATGACAGTGAAGGGAAAACAGCATTGGAAAATGATGCTTAGTATAGAGTTTTGCTGCCCTTGGTCATCTTATCATCTAGATGCCTCAGTGAACTCCTCCAGTGTACCACCTTGTAGTCAAATGTCTGACTCTGTCAAAATGTGAGTAAGGTTAATTGCCAGGAGTGACAATGTAATCAAAGTTGCAAACATGCCAAACATCAGTAGAGGACACTAGGGAGAGAAAGAGTTTGATACAGTTTATTTTATTTTACTTCCATCCATCCATCCATCCATCCATCCATTTTCCAACACAGGGTCATGGGGGTCTGCTAGAGCCAATCCCAGCCAACACAGGGCACAAGGCAGGAACCATTCCCGGGCAGGGTGCCAACCCACCGCAGGACACACACACACACACCCACACACCAAGCACACACTAGGGCCAATTTAGAATCGCCAATCCACCTAACCTGCATGTCTGTGGACTGTGGGAGGAAACCGGAGGGCCCGGAGGAAACCCACGCAGACACCGGGAGACATGCAAACTCCCAGGACATGCAAACTCCACGCAGGGAGAAGCTAGGAAGCGAACCTGGGTCTCCTAACTGCGAGGCAGCAGCGCTACCACTGCACCACCGTGCTGCCCTTTATTTTACTTTACTTTATTTATTTATTCATTTATTTATTTATATTTGTTCAGAAATGCAATATTTGAATATGTTTTGTGATCAAATATTTATTAAATGGGTAAAAACAACAAAATGCAGATAAACAGTGTAAACAAAAATTAAACAAAAAAAAAACTTATATAATGAAATAACCACCCTCTTTTGGCAAATATCCCAACCCCTTCCTTTACTCCTTCAAACTAACACATCTATTGTATATAGTTAAAGGAGCCCAAACTGGCAAGTCAAAGAGGCAGCCAAGCCAACTAGCCCCAGAACCCTTGAGGTGCTATTGTGATCATCAAGTAGAAGAAAATAGTGAGGCAAGAGAGGAATATGAACAACAATAATCAAAAAGCAACATTGGTCCAAAAAGTAGCTATGATGAGACATCCGCAAAACGTGAACAAAAGTGCCTTCTGCCTCCAACTGACACAAGTGGCATGAAGGGCTTATGGCAAAGCCCACAATAAATTCTTTACATGGGGTAGAGTATAACCTATGTACAATCTTCAATTAGAGCCATTAGAGATGAGGGGCAATGGATAGATCACATTGGCAAATAGATTGAATAACTAAAGAATGACATGAGACATCTCACAAAAGTGCATATAGGACTGATACTAGTTTTGTAGACTAAGATATTAAGGTGTGTCATTTATTTAAGAGGTGGGGGAGGGGCTTGGACACGATAGAGACATTCACAGGCTTTAAGAACCAATCTTAGCTGGAGATAAAAAAGGTTGAAGAAGAAGGAATGTCATAGATGGGACTCCAGGACTGAAATGTGACCAGAGTCATCAAAAATATCTCCCAATATGGAGATGCCTCGCTTGGACCATGGTGCGATAAACACTGCTGGATTGTGAAAAATAGGAATTTGAATAAGCCAAGAAGAGGATGAATTCAGCCGTCTCTCCATCAAATACTAAATGCATGAGAAATTATTGGGCCAAGGTGTAATTCCAGGGATCTTAATTTTAGTAAAGTGACAGACAGAGCAAAAGAAGACTAGGAGCAGCAATGCTATATTCAATTAAAACTCATGAAGTAAAATGGTCAATAGGCAAAAGACAGTTTGAAACAGGACATAATATAAAAGCCCAGTGATAAAATTCCTTGTTTGGCAAAGATATTCTGAGATATAAGATGTTTAAATGTTGGCCTTCTCTTGTTCCATAAAAATAATGAAAATAAGGACTTAATATTAGTGCAGTAATTAGCTGGGGGCAAGAACATTTGAATATGGTTATCCATTTTTAGGGTTTAGAGTGTTGTCTTCACAATAGCAGTAATTTTACGTGAGATAAATGATGATTTATGTTTTTTTTTTAAACATTCTGTATTTTACCATTAACAAATTGAGTTAGTAGTGTAATTAACATCTCTGAATAATATCAAATGATACTTTATTTTTAAAGGGCATACTGAGAGGAGCTTTGAGGAGTATTTTAGTAAAACGCCACTGGGATGGTATATTTCAGCAGCCAGTGAGGAACTGCAGCAGAAACTGTTCCTGCGATATCTTCAGGATTTTATTCTGATGACCATGAGTGTTTCATCAGAAATGGAACTTGAGGTGCTTTTTTTGCTTTTATACTTTATGTATTCTATAAGCTATTGTACTTAGGTTTAATTAGGTATTGCAATTTAGGTCCATGGACCTATTTTAAATCAAAACACACTATTAGTTTTTCTTATTGTATCTTTATCAGTATGCTGCTGCTGGAGTATATATAATCTATATATACTATAATATATATATATCTATAAGTATTCATAAATTAAAATATAAAGGTATAAGTGGAAATATAATTTTATGTAAATCTTGAAGATTTTTTTGAATATTGCAAACTATGTCAGGACATGAAATTTTCTTTTTTGAGTATACATCTTGTGACAGATTGAGATCTCTCTCGACCCCTTGAACCCACAGTCCACTCTTCAGACACCAGGTAAAAGTCTAAGAATTATTTATTTGGACACTAATAAAGTGCACAAAGCACCTACACTCCACAATACTTGTGTAATAAATCAATAATCAATACAATAAATAATCCTCCACTCCCAGACGTGTTGCCACTCTTCCACCCAGCTCAGCTCAACGCTCTGGTCTCTCACAGTCCTTTTTATAGTCCTTGACCCGGAAGTGTTTTGCCCTCTCTGTCCATGTGACTAGGAACACTTCCGGGTCAGATAAAAATCCTTTTTCTTCATCCCGGAAGCACGTCATTCCTCCTGTCCATGTGACTTGGATGAACTTCTGGGGCGTAGGGCAAATAATCCTTGTTCCTCCCTGCAGCATCCCCTAGCGGCCCCCATGGTATCCAGCAGGGTTGGAGATAAAAACTGCACTGTCCAGGATTCCCTGCTGGCATTCGGGGCACCTCCATGCTGCAGGGAGGGCTCCACCTGGCGGCCTGGGGGTATTGGCCGGGATGAACGGCCGGCCACATATCACAATCTCTAAACACCACCCACAGTCATTTGCTTTTCTTGATAGTTGGTCACACTTGTGGTTATCAGAACAGAATATAAAAAACATTGGTATATTGTTTCTTGTCAACTTGGTGCTGGTTCCAAGCCCAGATAAATATGTGATAGTGTGGGTTGGTGCAATGCTCCCTGTTGATTATAGGAGTCCCTCGAACCCACTGCCGATAAAAACTTAACCAAGGATGTGGCTGGCACATGAGGAGATATACATCCAGCCAAGGGGTAGGTGCAAAACTGCAACAGTGCTTTTATTGAAAACAATGAAAAACAAAGCAGTGTCCCAAAGTGCAGCACAACATTTCAATAAATAAATAATCCATAAAATGACAGTGAATATAGAGATTAAAATGTTTCAGGAAGCTGTCCTTTAAAACTCCTGAGCCCTGGTGCATTTGTTTTAAACTGATGTTTCTCTTGCTCCTACCTACTCTTTTTCCCCTTTAACCTCGGTTCTCTTTGATTTTTGTCTTTCTCGTTCTCCCCTCTCTGTTCCGTGCAGGCTCCTTTATCCTGCCTGTCTAATTAGGTGCAAGTGCAATGCGCTACTCCACTCGAGGCACAATTGAGGCACCCAAACAACCTGCCCACCTCTGCATGCGGTGTGATCGGCCAAGCACCCCAATTAACCACTGAGTGAAATGTACTCATGCACACCTGCACCCAATTCTGAGCCTGCATGATTCCCAGGACTTCTTCTTCTTCTTTCAACTGCTCCCATAAAGGGTTTCCACAGCGTATCACCTTTTTCCATCTCTTCCTGTCCTCTTCATCTTGCTCTTTTACTCCCATCACCTGCATGTCCTCTCTCACCACATCCATAAACCTTCTCTTAGGCCTTCCTCTTTTTCTCTTGCCTGGCAGCTCTATCCTTAGCATCCTTTTCCCAATATACCCAGCATCTCTCCTCTGCAAATGTCTAAACCAACGCAACCTTGCCTCTCTAGCTTTGTCTCCAAACTGTCCAACCTGAGCTGACGTCCTAATGTACTCATTTCTAATCCTGTCCATCCTCATCACACCCAATGCAAATCTTACATCTTCAACTCTGTCTCCTGCCTTCTGGTCAGTGCTACTGTCTCCAACCCATATAACATAGCTGGTCTCACTACTGTCCTGTAGACCTTCCCTTTCATTCTTGCTGATACCCGTCTGTCGCAAATCACTCCTGACACTCTTCTCCACCCATTCCACCCTGCCTGAACTCTTTTTCACTTCTTTTCCACAATCTCCGCTACTCTGTACTGTTGATCCCCAAGTATTTAAACTCATCCACCTTTGCCATCTCTGCTCCCTGCATCCTCACAATTCTACTGACCTCCCTCTCATTTACACACATGTATTCTGTCTTGTTTCTGTGGGTCATCAATTTTATCCCCATGTAGTTACTACAGCTTTGCACATCCCCCTTATTCTTAAAAATCAGTACCCAGTACACTTCTCCACTCCTCAAGCATCCTCTCACTTTCCAAGATTCCATTAAACAATCTGGTTAGAAACTCCACTGCCATCTCTCCTAAACACCTCCATGCTTTCACAGCTACTGTATGTCATTTGGACTAACAGCCTTTCCATTCTTCATCCTCTTCATAGCTGTCCTTACTTCCTCCTTGCTAATCAGTTCCACTTCCTGATTGACTATTGACCACATCATCCAACCTTCTCTCTCTCTCTCCCTCTCCCTCTCTCTCTCTCTCTCTCTTTTCATTCATCACCCTCTGAAAGTACTCTTTCCATCTGCATGCTACTCAGGACACAATTATGTATTTAAAGAGTGCCCTGTGCCATGGACCACTCATCACAAAATAGAGTTAGTTAGTGTCAGGAAGGGCATCCAGCTGTAAAATATTACCCAAAACATTTAATTATGGAATCAGTCCAATCAGCTCAGATAAATGCTATGGCATAACCCATAGGTGAGGCGCAAGGGCCTAGCCTGACCCTTGTTGAAACTGGGGCACTGGTTAAAGAAATTAGTCCAGAATAAGAAGAAGGGAAGGAGAAAGAAAGGGATAAGGTGAGAGAAAAAGTGGGGACACTGAGTGTTGGGATGATGACTGGGAAAATAAGAGAGCTGGCATATTTGATAAATAGGAGGAAGATGGGAGTTCTGTGTGTTCAGGAAACTAGATTGAAGGGGAATAAGGCAAGAGAACTAGGAGGAGGTGTAAGTTGTAAAGTGGAGCAAATGAGCAAAGTAAAAATGGTGTAGGTGTAGTAGTATCCATCTAGCCTTGTCAGTGTGACTAGGAGGAGTGATAGGATAATGGGTGTCAAGCTGGGCTAATATTATTTGTGGATATGCTCCTCAAGTGGGTTGTGAGGAAGAGAAGAAGGAAGCTTTCTGGGCACAAATGGATGAAGGGCAGTACAAGAGATAAAAAAAGGATTTTTGAAAATTGAAAGGGTACCATAAATTTAAACCAGCTGTTACAGATTCCGATCAAATGTATGTTTTTATTATATAATTGTAATAAAAATAGCAGCTCACTACTCAAAATAGTAACTGGAGGACCTAGGAATAGGACCCGTGACCTCTTAAATAAGAGTTAGCAGTTCTTACTGGTGCACAACCCAAGCAGTAATGTCAGCTTTGTACCCTAAGCCAACTTCTTCTTTGGTTATATTTTTGAATAAAAGTACACTTGTTTTGTTATACTTGTACACTTTTGTGAAAGTGCTTATTTGATATTTGGACTTCAGTCTTCACACATTATACACTTCATTTCTACATTTTGTCAGTTATTACTAAAACATGAAAAACGTTTCTGTTAGGTATGTGCTCAACAATTCCTGCCTTGTATTTCCTGTCATCCTACACTTAAACAGATTGTTGTAGATACAGAACACACATGAAATGTATGTATGCCAAATAACAATATATTATTCACCTTATACAAGCCCAGGCACCTCACAACCAGATAAACATACCTGAGCTCTGAGAATCTTCTTTGTGACTTGAGCTGCGTCAGTGGGGGGATGGGATAGCAGGCTGCTTGCTGCTTGTGCTGTTCGACACATTTGCAACATAAAAGATGCTAATGGAGTGGAATTTAAGGTGGCCCAGGATTATGAGTTTTTTCATAGGCTTCAGGGATTCTAGTGTTAAATAGGGAAGAACAAGTGCAGGAAGAGAAAAGGCTGAAGGAAGGGTAGCAGAGAATTGAGCCCAGAGAAATAATTTGACTGCACCTGTTGGCACGCGTCTCCTTACACTGCAAGGTCCAAATAGGATAACTGGAGGAGATGCCAGTTTATAAAGGGAAGCATTGGGGCTTGCTGTTTTTTTTTAAATCTGTCTCTGGCTTTTAACCTCAGTATTTTAATGGTTTTATTTATTTGCATTTTTAACCTCCACCATAAACTATATTTTGTGGATTATTTATTTATTGACATTTTGGAGCACTGCACTTTTTGTACACCTTGTTTTGTGAATTGTTTTTATTAAAAGCACTTGCACTTTTCACCATCCCCTTGCTTGGTGTGTTTGTCCTCATCTGCTTAGCTCATCCTGGTCATGACTATTGACTGTGTCGGGTTCAAAAGGCTCCCAAAACTGAAGAGGGAGCAAGTAGTTAACCTGCATTGTCACAGACTTCATGGGAAAACCCAACCCCAGCACACACCACAGGGAAGTGTGGTGCAATTGTGCAGCGCATCATGGAGGCTTGAGCAACATGAGGGGTGGCAGGGTCGGGGTTGGGAGATATATGTTATTTGCTTCTGAGGTATTTTGGTACCAGTTCTGAGGTCTGAAAGCTGATATTGATACCAAAGTTAAACTTTTGGTGTAGATCCAACACTGGTGTGAAGGAATGGTAGAAGAAGAATAACAAAGTTGTATTGAGAGCTATTGAAGAGGTGTTATAGGTAGGACAACAGGAAGGTGATCACCTGGGGACAAAGAAATGTGATAGTGGAACAGTGAGGTGCAGAATGTGATAAAGGCTAAGAAGAAGGTAAAGAAGAGAGGAGGGAGGAAGATAGAGAAATGTGAAGGCAGACAAACAAGGCAATATAAATGAAAAAATATCAGTGGAAGTCTAGAAGAGGTAGTAGATGTGTTGTGGTGTCTGATGCAGATGATCTATGAACAGAAGAAAATACCGTAGGAATGGAGGAACAGTGTGATTGTACCTATTTATAAGGAGAAGGGAGATATTCAGTTGTGGAAAACTATAGATGAATAAAGCTGATGTTACACACAATGAATATCTTGAAACAGGTTATAGAGAGAAGGCTCATGGAAGAGTCAGAATGAGACAGTCAGAGGCACAACAAAAGTACGAGAGATATCGAAGAAAAGTAAGGGAATGTAGGGTGATATGGTAAGAATGTGTGATGAGAAGAGATAATGAATGTGTGGGCAAAAGATTGATGGCTATGGGAGAGAAAGCAGGGAATGGAGAAGTGGAGGTGGGTGAATAAAGTAAAAGAAGATCTGAAGGAAAAGTGTCTGACTGGAGAGAGGATGTGCAGGATCAAACTGTATGGAGAGGTTTGATCAAACACATTGACCCCAAATAGAAGTACACAGAGACTAAAAGGAAGAAAGAAATTACAATTGTCTGGCCTTATTTGACCCCAATATTGTCTATAGCAGGAGTTCCCAAACTCGGTCCTGGGGACCCCCTGTGGCTGCAGGTTTTTGTTCCAACCAGATTCATAATCAGTGACGACAACTGAAAACACAGATCATTTAATTAGCTTGTATTTTTTTTTCTTTTCTCTTATTCTACATTCAGAAAAACACAATAGCTTGATTTTTACATTTTGTAAGACATTTAGAAATATTTCTATTTTTGCTATAAATTTAAAAGCTTAACTCTCTTTTGTCGATTTTGTTATATTTTGCCCTTGTTCTGTGCAGTTTGCTCCCTTCATTATATCTTACAAATGACAATTAAAAATGAGCAGAGCAGACACTCAGGCAAACAACACCGAATCATCAAAGGATGAAACTACTTTACTGTCAAATTCACTAATTAGTAAATAATGGATTACTTAAACAATTAGAACACCTGGAAAAGTAAAATGAAAATCAAGATGAAAATATTGTTAAAAAGAAAAAAATACATTATTCCCATATAACTGCTTAGTACATTTTTAATATTTTTTTTTTTTTTACCAAACTTAGTTTTCTAATTTCTATATTGTTCCAAAAACACAGAATCTTCCTTGTTCCTGTAAACATGAATCCTGTTACTGCATATGCAACCTAACTAAAACATAGACTCTAAGGTGCTGAAGCAGATCTAAACAAAATGACTGTTTTATTTATGTAAGTTAAATGCAGTGTTAAATATCGGAAACTTAAGCTAGT